>NC_071636.1:16980976-17156645 GCF_014839835.1 Dryobates pubescens
TTGAAAGGGTGGAAGAGGGGCTTGGAGGGGAATTTGGAGGGGGTCTGGGGGAGGTTTATGGGGGATTGGGGGGGTTGGAAGGGGATTGGAGGGGGTCTGGAGGAGGTCAAAGAGGGATTTGGGGGTTGAAAGGGTGGAAGTGGGGCTTGGGAGGGGCTTGGGGGAGATTTGGAGGGGGACTGGGGGAGGTTAAAGGGGGATGGAGGGGTTGGAAGGGGATTGGAGGGGGGGATTGGGGGAGGTTAGAGGGGGATGGGGGGGTTGGGAGGGGATTGGAGGGGGTCTGGGGGAGGTTAAAGGAGGATTGGGGGGGTTGGAAAGGGGGCAGTGGGGGTTGGAAGGGGATTGGAGGGGGGCTGGGGGAGGTTAAAGGGGGATGGGGGGGTTGGAAGGGGATTGGAGGGGGGGATTGGGGGTGGTTAAAGGGGGATTGGGGGGGTTGGAAGGGGGGCAGTGGGGGTTGGAAGGGGATTGGAGGGGGTCTGGGGGAGGTTAAAGAGGGATGGGGGGGTTGGGAGGGGGGCTTGGGGGGGTTCAGAGGGGATTGGAGGGGGTCTGGGGGAGGTTAAATGGGGATGTGGGGGAGTTGGAAGGGGGGCAGTGGGGGTTGGAAGGGGATTGGAGGGGGTCTGGGGGTGGTTAAAGGGGGATGGGGGAGGAAGGTTAAAGGAGGATTGGGGGGAGGGGGGCTTGGGGGGGCTTGGGAGGGGGTTGTGGGGGTTCAAAGGGGATTGGAGGGGGTCTGGGGGAGGTTAAAGGAGGATTGGGGGGGTTGGGAGGGGGACAGTGGGGGTTGGAAGGGGATTGGAGGGGGTCTGGGGGGTTTGGGGGGTTGGAGGGAGTTTGGGGGGGCTTGGGAGGTTAAAAGGGGGTTGGGGATGGAAGGGGGGCTGGGGGGAATTTGGGGATGGAAGGGGGACTGGGGGGAATTTAGGGGTGGAAGGGGGGTGGGGAGGTTAAAAGGGAGGAATTGGGGGGAGTGGGGGGGGTAGGGGGGGTGAAAGGGGGGTTGGGGGGCAATTGGGGGGCACTGGGAGGGGGTATGGGGAGGGGGCTGGGGGGCTTAGTGAGGGGGGGTGGTGTCAGTGGGGGGCTCCTGGTCCTCACTGCTGCCCCCTCCCCACAGCCCTGCCCCCGGCCCCTGCCCCGCCCCGGGGGGCCCAGCCCCGCCCGGACAAGTTCCCTGAGGGCCTGGAGGCCTCCTCGAGTGAGTGACAGGGCGAGGGGCGGGGCCTGAGGGGGCGGAGCCTGGGCCGGGTGGGTGTGGCCTGAGGGGGGAGGGTGGGCTGGGCTTGGTTTGGGGGTGGGGCTTGGAGTAGAGCCAGGAGCAGCCCCTGGGGGAGAGGAGGGGAGGAAGGGGCGTGGCTTGGGGTATGGGGGGTGTGGCTGTAAAGGGGGTGTGGCTGTAAAGGGGGCGTGGTTTGACTCTAAAAGGGGCGTGGCTTGCCCCTGGGGGGCTGTAGCCAAAGCATAAGGGCGTGGCCTGCTGCGTCGGGGCGTGGATTATCTGTGGGCGTGGCCAGATTTGTGGGTGTGGCCTAGCAGAGGGGGCGTGGCTTCTCACCTTCTCAGTGCTGCTCCTTGAAGGGAGGGGTTTGGTCCTTTAAGGAAGTGGCCTGCTGCTGCGGGGCGTGGCCTGTTGCCGCGGGGCGTGGCCTCGCTAGGTGGAGGGGTGTGCCTAACCGGGCAGGGGCGTGGCCTGACAGAGGGGGCGTGGCTTTCTAGTCTCAGTATGACTCAGTGGGCAGGGAGATTGGGAGAGAGCTGCTTCCAGGAGGATGTGGCCTGGCAGAGGGGTGTGGCCTGGCAGAGGGGCGTGGCCTGGCAGAGGGGGCGTGGCTTTCCACTCTCAATATACCTGAGAGCGGTTAGAGCTGCTTCCAGGAGGGTGTGACCCAGTTGGGGCGTGGCCTGGTGCAGGGGGCGTGGCCAACAGTATGGCGGTGGCCTGAGAGATGGGGCGCGGCTTGCCGAGGGGGTGTGACCCACGCGGGGGCGTGGCTTACCACGGGGGGCGTGGCCTAGCAGAGGGGGGCGTGGCTTCTCACCTGCCCAAGGCAACGCAATGTGGGGAGGAAGGGAGGGAGACGTGGGGGGGCGTGGCCTAGCGGGGAAGGGGGCGTGGCCTCCCACGTGGGCGTGGCTTTCCCTCCCCTCTCCACACCCAAGGGAGGGGAGCTGGGGGAGGGGAGGGGGGGGCCTGGTTTCGGGTGCCTGTGGCTCCTCCCCCCTCGGCTGCCGCGGGGGGAGGGGGCGTGGCTCACCGGGCCCCGCCCCCTAGGCACGTCGTGGGCGGGGCCTGGCTCCTCCTGGTCCAATGAGGCTCTGCTGTTCCACGAGAAGTGCGGAGCCCTGATCAAGCTCAGCAACGGGCACAAGACGGCCGAGCGGCGCCGGCCCCTCGACGAGTTCAACAACGGCGTGGTGCTGACCAACAGGCCCCTCAGGGACGGGGAGATGTTCGAGGTGGGGGCTGGGGGGGTCCTGAGGGGGGTTAGGGGGCAGTGGTGCTGACCAACAGGCCCCTCAGGGACGGGGAGATGTTCGAGGTGGGGGCTGGGGGGGTCCTGAGGGGGGTTAGGGGGCAGTGGTGCTGACCAACAGGCCCCTCAGGGACGGGGAGATGTTCGAGGTGGGCCCTGAGGGGGTCCTGAGGGGGGTCCTGAGGGGGTTTTGGGGGGGTCCTGAGAGATCCTGAGGGGGTTTTGGGGGGGTCCTGAGAGATCCTGAGGGGGTTTTGGGAGCCTGGAGGGGGGGCTTGGGGGTCCTGGGGGGGTTGGAGGGGGTTTGGGGGAGTTTTGGGGGGGCTGGGGGGGCTCTAAGGAGGGTCCAAGGGGGGCTGGGGAGGGGCTGGGAGGGGTCTGGGGGTCTTGAGGGGTCTGGGTGGGGATCTGGAAGGGTCCTGAGGGGGTTTTGGGGGTCCTGAGGGGTCCTGAGGAGGTTTGGGGGGGTCCTGAGAGACCCTGAGGGGGTTTAGGGGGCCTGGAGGGGGGGCTTGGGGGTCCTGGGGGGCTTGGAGGGGTCCTGGGCGGGGGGGGGGGATGGGGTCCCGGGGGGGGTCCTGGCCTGGGTTTTGGGGTCCCTGGGTGGGGGGGTCCTGGGGTGGTGTTGGGGTACCTAGAGGGGGGGGCTGGGGTCCTTGGGGGAGGGTCTGTGGGGGGTGGTCTTGGGGGGGTCCTGGCCTGGGTTTTGGGGTCCCTGGGGCGGGGGGGGGAGGGCAGAGGGGGAGTTGCTGTTGGGGGGGGTCCTGTAAGAGCTTCTCTGAACTCCTCCCTCTTCTTCCTCCTCTCTTTGGGGACCCCCTTCCCCCTTCTCCTCTCTTTGGGGACCCCCTTCCCCCTCCTCCTCATTTTGGGGGTCCCTAACCCCCCCCCGCCCCCCCGCCCCCTCCCCTCCCCCCCCCAGATCCGCATCGACAAGCTGGTGGACAAGTGGTCAGGGTCCATCGAGATTGGGGTCACTGCCCACAACCCCAACAGCCTGGAGTACCCTGCCACCATGACCAACCTGCGCTCAGGTCAGACCCCAACCCGATTTGGGGACCCCCCAGACCCCCCCTCCAATTTTAGGGCCCCCCCAAAACCCCCAACCCCAATTCGGAGCCCTCAGAGTGACCCCAAAGGAGACCTCGAAGCCTTCCAAGCCTCTTAGATGCCTCTCCCAATGGGGTTTTGGGGATCCCCTCCCCAATTTGGAGACCCCCCTCAAATTTGGGGGCACCTCCCCACATTTGGGGCCCCCCCCAGGCCCCCCTCCAATTTAGAGCCCCCCCAAAACCCCCAACCCCAACTCGGAGCCTCCAAAGTGACCCCAAAGGAGACTCAGAGGCCTTCAAGGCCTCTTAGAAGCCTCTCAAATGGGGTTTTGGAGACCCCCTCCCCAATTTGGAGACCCCACTCAAATCTGGGGTCCCCTCCCCACATTTGGGGACCCCCCACAGACCCCTCCTCCAA
The DNA here is from genome assembly GCF_014839835.1 of Dryobates pubescens. Lineage (NCBI taxonomy): Eukaryota > Metazoa > Chordata > Aves > Piciformes > Picidae > Dryobates > Dryobates pubescens. The sequence goes on from NC_071636.1 coordinate 16,984,930, forward strand.
TTTTAGGGCCCCCCCAAAAGCCCCAACCCCAACTCGGAGCCTCCAAAGTGACCCCAAAGGAGACCTCAAAGCCTTCCAAACCTCTTTGAAGCCTCTCAAATGGGGTTTTGGAGACCCCTCCCTCAAATCTGGGGACCCCTCCCCACATTTGGGGACCCCCCAGACCCCTCCTCAAATTTGGGGGACCTCCCCCGGTCCCCCCTCCAATTTTAGGGCCCCCCCAAAACCCCCAACCCCAACTCGGAGCCTCCAGAGTGACCCCAAAGGAGACCTCAAAGCCTTCAAAGCCTCTTTGAAGCCTTTCAAATGGGGTTTTGGAGACCCCCTCCCCAATTTGGGGACTCCCCCTCAAATCTGGGTCCCCTCCCCACATTTGGGGACCCCCCCCAACCCCCCCCTCCAATTTTAGGGCCCCCCCAAAAGCCCCAACCCCAACTCGGAGCCTCCAAAGTGACCCCAAAGGAGACTCAGAGGCCTTCAAGGCCTCTTAGAAGCCTCTCACAAAGGGGTTTTGGGGACCCCCTCCCCAATTAGGAGACCACCCCCTCAAATCTGAGGACCCCTCCCCACATTTGGGGACACCCCCAGACTCCCCCTCCAATTTTAGACCCCCCCCCCCAAAACCCCCAACCCCAATTCGGAGCCCCCAGAGTGACCCCAAAGGAGACCGTGAAGCCTTCCAAGCCTCCTAGATGCCTCTCCCAATGGGGTTTTGGGGATCCCCTCCCCAATTTGGAGACCCCCCTTAAATCTGGGGACCCCTCCCCACATTTGGGGACCCCCCCAGATCCCTCATCTAATTTTAGGGCCCCCCCAAAACCCCCAACCCCAACTCGGAGCCTCCAAAGTGACCCTGAAGGAGACCTCGAAGCCTTCCAAGCCTCCTAGATGCCTCTCCCAATGGGGTTTTGGGGATCCCCTCCCCAAGTTGGAGACCCCTCTCAATTCTGGGGACCCCTCCCCACATTTGGGGACCCCCCAGACCCCTCCTCCAATTTTAGGGCCCCCCCAAAACCCCCAACCCCAACTCGGAGCCCCCAGAGTGACCCCAAAGGAGACCTCAAAGCCTTCCAAGCCTCTTAGAAGCCTCTCAAATGGGGTTTTGGGGACCCCCTCCCCAATTCGGGGACCCCCCTCAATTTTGGGGACCCCCCAGACCTCTCAGACCCCCCCCTGAAGTTTTGGGTTCCCCCCAAAAGCAGCCTGGGCCTCCCCAAACCTCAAAAGGCTCCCCAGAGGGGTGGGGGCTCCTAACCCCCCCAAAAGGCCGTTCTGGGGGACCCCTCCCCAAATTTCGGGGTGCCCCCAGGAGTTGGGGACCCCCCTCATATTTAGGGACCCCTCAGACCCCTCCCCAGATTCTTGGGGCCCCCCCAAAAGCCACTTTGAGAGCCCCAACCCTCTTAAAACAGGCCCAAAAGGAGGGGTGGGGGCTCCAATCCCCCCCCAAAAGGACATTCTGGGGGGACCCCTCCCCAAATTTTGGGGTGCCCCCAGGTGTTGGGGACCCCCCCTCATATTGTGGGGGTGTCCCCCCCCCCAGGTACCATCATGATGAGTGGCTGTGGGATCCTGACCAATGGGAAGGGCACTCGGAGGGAGTACTGCGAGTTCAGCCTGGATGAGCTGCAGGTGGGGACCCCCTCCCCATTTTGGGGACCCCCTCCCCATTTTGGGGACCCCCTCCCCATTTTGGGGACCCCCTCCCCACCATGAGACCCCAACCTCACCCCCCAGACCCTCAGCACCACCCCCAAACCCTTCCTGATGCCTTCCCAGCCCACCCCCCAAAATTGGGGTCACCCCTTCAGGACTCCCCCCCCCCCCCCCCAACCCAGAGCCCCTTGGGACCCCCCCCCCCCCCAGCACCCCCAAATCCCCTCCCAGTGCCCCCCAAGGACACTCCAGGACCCCAAAATCCCAGTCCCTCCCAATCCCCCCCCCAGACCCCCAAATCCCCTCCCAGTCCCTCCCAGTTGCCTGCAAGACCCCTCCCCAGGACCCCCAAATTCCCCTTGGGACCCCTCCCAGTCCCAACCCCCCCCCCAGCACCCCCAAATCCCCTCCCAGTGCCCCCCAAGGACACTCCAGGACCCCAAAATCCCAGTCCCTCCCAATCCCCCCCCCAGACCCCCAAATCCCCTCCCAGTCCCTCCCAGTTGCCTCCAAGCCCCCTCCCCAGGACCCCCAAATTCCCCTTGGGGCCCCTCCCAGTCCCACCCCCCCCACCCAGGACCCCCAACTCCCAGTCTCCCCCCCCAGGACCCCCAAATCCCCTCTCTGTCCCTCCCAGTCCCCCCTAAGGCCACCCCAGGACCCCCACCTCCCAGTCCCCCCCAAATCCCTCCCCAGGCTCCTCCCAGTTCCCCCCAGCACCCCCAAATCCCCTCCCAGTTGCCTCCAAGACCCCACCCCAGGACCCCCAAATTCCCCTTGGGACCCCTCCCAGTTCCCCCATTCCCCCCCCAGGGCCCCCAACTCCCCTGCCAAATCTCTTCCAGTCTCCCCCTAGCACCCCCAAATCCCCCCCAAGGCCACCCCAGCACCCCCAACTCCCAGTCCCCCCCCAGCACCCCCAACTCCCCTCCCAGTCCTCCCCAAGGCTATCCCAGGACCCCCAGCTCCCAGTCCCTCCCAGTTACCTCCAAGACCCCTCCCCAGGACCCCCAACTCCCCTCCCAGTCTCTCCCAGTTGCCCCCCCAGGACCCCCAGCTCCCAGTCCCTCCCATTCCCCCCCCCCAGGACCCCCAAATCCCCTCCCTGTCCCTCCCAGTCCCCCCTAAGGCCACCCCAGGACCCCCAACTCCCAGTCCCCCCCCCCCCCCCAATCCTCTCCCAGTCCCTCCCAGTTGCCTCCAAGACCCCTCCCCAGGACCCCCAAATTCCCCTTGGGACCCCTACCAGTCCCACCCCCCCCCCAGCACCCCCAACTCTCCTCCCAGTCTCTCCCAGTCCTTCCCCAGCACCCCCAAATCCCCTCCCAGTGCCCCCCAAGGCCACCCCAGGACCCCCAACTTCCAGTCCCTCCCAGTCCCCGCCCCCACCCCAGGACCCCCAACTCCCCTCCCAGTCCCCCTCAAGGCCACCCCAGGACCCCCAACTCCCAGTCCCCCCCCCCCAAATCCCTCCCCAGTCTCCTCCCATTCCCCCCCAGGACCCCCAAATCCCCTCCTAGTCCCTCCCAGTTGCCTCCAAGACCCCTCCCAGGACCCCCAAATTCCCCTTGGGACCCCTCCCAGTCCCCCCATTTCCCCCCCCAGGGCCCCCAACTCCCCTCCCAAATCCCTCCCCAGTCTCTCCCAGTCCCCTCCCAGCACCCCCAAATCCCTCCCCAGTCCCCCCCAGTCCCTCAGGAGCCCTCAACTCCCAGTCCCTCCCAGTCCCCCCCCAGTCCCCTCCTCCCCCTTCTCCCCACCTCCTGAGGAGGCCATTTTGGGGTCCCACCACCCTTGGGGGTCTTCTCCTGGCCCCGGGGTCACCTCCAGGAGGTGTTTTGGGGGTCCCCTCCAGCTGGGGGGGCCCCAAGGTGACCTCCCTGCCCCTGCCCCCCAGGAAGGAGACCACATTGGGCTGACCAGGAAGGCCAACAACGCTCTGCACTTCTACATCAACGGCGTGGACCAAGGTGAGGACCACCCCAGGGAGCAGCTGCAGGGCCCTGGGGGCAGCTTCAAACCCTGCCCCCCACCTCCCCAACCTGCTGGAGACCCTCCCCAAGGCCTTGAAGGCCACCAGGAGGGACTTGGAGCTCCATAAGGACCTCCAGATGGCTCTTGAGACCTTCTCCAACCATTGGAGGTCTTCATGGTTGAGTGTTCAAGACCTTGAGGAACCTCAAGAAGGTTCTTGGGGACCTCTCCAGGCCCTTGAGTGCCACCAAAGTTGCTTTGTGAGGTCCATAAAGACCTCCAGGTGATCCTTGGGACCATCTCCAACCATTGGAGGTCTTCATGGTTGAGTCCTCAAGACCTTGAAGAACCTCAAGAAAGTTCTTAAGACCATTGGAGGTCCTCATGGTTGAGTCTTCAAGGCCTTGAGAGCCGCCAGGATGGATGTGGAGCTCCATAAGGACATCCTGATGGCTCTTGAGATCTTCTCCAACCATTGGAGGTCTTCATGGTTGAGTCCTCAAGACCTTGAAGAACCTCAAGAAAGTTCTTAAGACCATTGGAGGTCCTCATGGTTGAGTCTTCAAGACCTTGAGAACCACCAGGATGGACTTGGAGCTCCATAAAGATCTCTAGATGGTTCTTGAGGTCTTCTCCAAGGCCTTGAAGGCCACCAGGATGGATGTGGAGATCCATGAAGACCTCCAGATGGCTCTTGAGACCTTCTCCATCCATTGGAGGTCTTCATGGTTGAGTGTCCAAGACCTTGAAGAACCTCAAGAAGGTTCTTAAGACCATTGGAGGACCTCATGGTTGAGTCTTCAAGCTCTTGAGAGCCACCAGGATGGACTTGGAGCTCCACGAAGACCTCAATATGGCTCTTGAGACCTTCTCCAACCACTGGAGGTTTTCATGGTTGAGTCTTCAAGGCCTTGAGAGCCACCAGGATGGATGTGGAGGTCCATAAAGACCTCAAGATAGTTCTTGAGGTCTTCTCCAAGATCTTGAAGGCCACCAGGATGGACTTGGAGCTCCATGAAGACTTTCTGATGGCTCTTGAGACCTTCTCCAACCATTGGAGGTCTTCGTGGTTGAGTCCTCAAGACCTTGAAGAACCTCAAGAAGGTTCTTAAGACCATTGGAGGTCCTCATGGTTGAGTCTTCAAGGCCTTGTGAGCCACCAGCATGGGCTTGGAGGTCCATAAAGACCTCAAGATAGTCCTTGAGGTCTTCTCCAAGACCTTAAAGGCCACCAGGATGGATGTAGAGCTCCATAAGGACCTCCAGATGGCTCTTGAGACCTTCTCTAACCATTGGAGGTCTTCATGGTTGAGTCTTCAAGGCCTTGAAGAACCTCAAGAAGGTTCTTAAGACCATTGGAGGTCCTCATGGTTGAGTCTTCAAGGCCTTGAGAGCCACCAGGATGGATGTGGAGGTCCATAAAGACCTCAAGATAGTTCTTGAGGTCTTCTCCAAGATCTTGAAGGCCACCAGGATGGACTTGGAGCTCCATGAAGACCTCCTGATGGACCTTGAGACCTTCTCCAACCATTGGAGGTCTTCGTGGTTGAGTGTTCAAGACCTTGAGGAGCCTCAAGAAGGTTCTTGAGGACCTCTCTGAGCCCTTGAGTGCCACCAAAGTTGCTTTGTGAGGTCCACAAAGACCTCCAGGTGATCCTTGGGACCATCTCCACCCATTGGAGGTCTTCATGGTTGAGTGTCCAAGACCTCGAAGAACCTCAAGAAGGTTCTTAAGACCATTGGAGGTCCTCATGGTTGAGTCTTCAAGCTCTTGAGAGCCACCAGGATGGACTTGGAGCTCCATGAAGACCTCAATATGGCTCTTGAGACCTTCTCCAATCATTGGAGGTTTTCATGGTTGAGTCTTCAAGGCCTTGAGAGCCACCAGGATGGATGTGGAGGTCCATAAAGACCTCAGGATAGTTCTTGAGGTCTTCTCCAAGATCTTGAAGGCCACCAGGATGGACTTGGAGCTCCATGAAGACTTCCTGATGGCTCTTGAGACCTTCTCCAACCATTGGAGGTCTTCGTGGTTGAGTCCTCAAGACCTTGAAGAACCTCAAGAAGGTTCTTAAGACCATTGGAGGTCCTCATGGTTGAGTCTTCAGGGCCTTGTGAGCCACCAGGATGGACATGGAGCTCCATAACGACCTCCAGATGGCTTTTGAGACCTTCTCCAACCATTGGAGGTCCTCATGGTTGAGTCTTCAAGGCCTTGAGAGCCACCAGGATGGACTTGGAGCTCCATGAAGACCTCCAGATGGCTCTTGAGACCTTCTCTAACCATTGGAGGTCTTCATGGTTGAGTCTTCAAGGCCTTGAGAGCCACCAGGATGGATGTGGAGGTCCATAAAGACCTCAAGATAGTTCTTGAGGTCTTCTCCAAGATCTTGAAGGCCACCAGGATGGACTTGGAGCTCCATGAAGACCTCCTGATGGACCTTGAGACCTTCTCCAACCATTGGAGGTCTTCATGGTTGAGTCTTCAAGGCCTTGAGAGCCACCAGGATGGACTTGGAGCTCCATAAGGACCTCCAGATGGCTCTTGAGACCTTCTCCAACCATTGGAGGTCTTCATGGTTGAGTCTTCAAGACTTTGAAGAACCTCAAGAAGGTTCTTAAGACCATTGGAGGTCCTCATGGTTGAGTCTTCAAGGCCTTGAGAGCCACCAGGATGGACTTGGAGCTCCATAAGGACCTCCTGATGGCTCTTGAGACCTTCTCCAACCATTGGAGGTCTTTGTGGTTGAGTCCTCGAGACCTTGCGGAGCCTCAGGGCGGCTCTTGAGGCCCTCTCTGAGGCCCGGAGTGCCTGCAGCGTTGCTGCGCGAGGCCCCCGGAGCCCTGCAGGGGTCGCCTCGGGCCGCTCCAGCCCCGTGGGTGTGGTGTCCCCCCGCAGGCGTGGCCACCACGCTGACGCCCCTGGTGGTGTACGGCGTGGTGGACCTCTACGGCATGGCGGTGAAGGTGACCATCGTCCACAACCACAACCCCAGCGACCGCCTGCGGCGCAACAACGCCATCCTGCGGGCCCTCTCGCCCCAGGCCGCCCCGCCCGCCGCCCCGCCCGGCCCCGCCTCGCCGCCCCCGCCGCCCCCGCCCCCGCCGCCGCCCCCGCCCCCGCCCCCCCGGCTGCTCTTCCACCCCAACTGCGGCCAGAAGGCCGCGGTGGTCAACGAGGGCAGGACGGCCCTGCGGCCACAGTGAGCGGGGGGCCGCGGGGGGAGGGGCTGGGGGCAGCTGGGGAGGGGCTGAGGGCATCTGGGGAGGGGGCTGAGGGCATCTGGGGAGGGGCTGAGGGGGTCGGAGGGCATCTGGGGAGGGGCTGAGGGCATCTCGGGAGGTTCTGAGGGGGGCTGAGGGCATCTGGGGAGGGGCTGAGGGCATCTGGGGAGGGGGCTGAGGGCATCTGGGGAGGGGCTGAGGGGGTCTGAGGGCATCTGGGGAGGGGGCTGAGGGCATCTGGGGAGTGGGCTGAGGGCATCTGGGGAGGTTCTGAGGGGGGCTGAGGGCATCTGGGGAGGGGGCTGAGGGCATCTGGGGAGGTTCTGAGGGGGGCTGAGGGCATCTGGGGAGGGGGCTGAGGGCATCTGGGGAGGGGCTGAGGGGGTCTGAGGGCATCTGGGGAGGGGCTGAGGGGGTCTGAGGGCATCTGGGGAGGGGTCTGAGGGCATCTGGGGAGGGGCTGAGGGCATCTGGGGAGGGGGCTGAGGGGGTCTGAGGGCATCTGGGAAGGGGCTGAGGGCATCTGGGGAGGGGTCTGAAGGGGTCTGAGGGCATCTGGGGAGGGGTCTGAAGGCATCTGGAGAGGGGTCTGAGGGCATCAGGTTGTGGTGGGGACCTCCAGCAGGACATCTTGAGGTCCTCAACCCTTGGTAGCCCCAATCATGAGGCCCTCAAGAGCTTGGGTCTTCAACCTTGACCTCCTCAACCCTTGGTGACCTCAACCTTGGGCTCCTCCCCTCCCCCCCCCAGCTCCTCCCCCCCCCAGCTCCTCCTCCACCTCCTGCCCCCCCTCCCCCCCCTTGCACTCCTCCCCCCCTTGCTCCTCCCCCCTCGCTGGCTCCAGCCTTGCTCTCCCCAGCCCCTGATGCCCTCAAGCCTCGGCAGCCCCAACCTTGAGCCCCTCAAGCCCCTTTGATCTTTAGCCTCGAGGTCTTTGGTCTCCCCCCCCGAGCCCCTCCCCCCCCCCCCCCCCCTCGGTGGCCTCCCCCTTGGCCTCCCGCCGCGGTCTCACCCCGGGCCGCTCCCCGTAGCGCCACGGACGACTTCAACCACGGGGTGGCGCTGAGCTGCCGCCCGCTGCGCGACAACGAAGTCTTCCAGGTGCGGCTGGACAAGATGGTGGAGAAGTGGGCAGGCTCCATCGAGATCGGCGTCACCACGCACGACCCGGCCTGCCTGCAGCTGCCCTCCACCATGACCAACCTGCGCTCCGGTACTGCCCCCCGGGGCTCCCTGCGGCGCCTTCCCAGCCCCAGGGCTTCCTGGGGGCCCTTGTGGGCTCCCTGCAGCTCCCTGCGGCTCCCTGCGGCTCCCTGCGGCGCCTTCCCAGCCCCAGGGCTTCCTGGAGGTCCTTGTGGGCTCCCTGCGGCTCCCTGCGGCTCCCTGCAGCTCCCTGCAGCTCCCTGCGGCGCCTTCCCAGCCCCAGGGCTTCCTGGGGGCCCTTGTGGGCTCCCTGCGGCTCCCTGCGGCTCCCTGCGGGGCCTTCCCAGCCCCAGGGCTTCCTGGGGGCCCTTGTGGGCTCCCTGCGGCTCCCTGCGGCTCCCTGCGGCGCCTTCCCAGCCCCAGGGCTTCCTGGGGGCCCTTGTGGGCTCCCTGCGGCTCCCTGCGGCTCCCTGCGGCTCCCTGCGGCTCCCTGCGGCTCCCTGCGGCACCTTCCCAGCCCCAGGGCTTCCTGGGGGCCCTTGTGGGCTCCCTGCGGCTCCCTGCGGCTCCCTGCGGCTCCCTGCAGCTCCCTGCGGCTCCCTGCAGCTCCCTGCGGCTCCCTGCGGAGCCTTCCCAGCCCCAGGGCTTCCTGGAGGTCCTTGTGGGCTCCCTGCAGCTCCCTGCGGCTCCCTGCAGCTCCCTGCGGCGCCTTCCCAGCCCCAGGGCTTCCTGGGGGCCCTTGTGGGCTCCCTGCGGCTCCCTGCAGCTCCCTGCGGCTCCCTGCAGCTCCCTGCGGCGCCTTCCCAGCCCCAGGGCTTCCTGGGGGCCCTTGTGGGCTCCCTGCGGCTCCCTGCGGCTCCCTGCGGCTCCCTGCAGCTCCCTGCGGCTCCCTGCAGCTCCCTGCGGCTCCCTGCAGCTCCCTGCGGCTCCCTGCGGCTCCCTGCGGCTCCCTGCGGCTCCCTGCGGCACCTTCCCAGCCCCAGGGCTTCCTGGGGGCCCTTGTGGGCTCCCTGCGGCTCCCTGCAGCTCCCTGCAGCTCCCTGTGGCTCCCTGCGGCTCCCTGCAGCTCCCTGCGGGGCCTTCCCAGCCCCAGGGCTTCCTGAAGGCCCTTGTGGGCTCCCTGCGGCTCCCTGCGGCTCCCTGCGGCACCTTCCCAGCCCCAGGGCTTCCTGGGGGCCCTTGTGGGCTCCCTGCAGCTCCCTGCAGCTCCCTGCAGCTCCCTGCAGCTCCCTGCGGGGCCTTCCCAGCCCCAGGGCTTCCTGGGGGCCCTTGTGGGCTCAGTGCAGCTCCCTGCGGCTCCCTGCGGGGCCTTCCCAGCCCCAGGGCTTCCTGGGGGCCCTTGTGGGCTCCCTGCGGCTCCCTGCAGCTCCCTGCAGCTCCCTGTGGCTCCCTGCAGCTCCCTGCAGCTCCCTGTGGCTCCCTGCAGCTCCCTGTGGCTCCCTGCAGCTCCCTGCAGCTCCCTGCGGCTCCCTGTGGCTCCCTGCAGCTCCCTGCGGCTCCCTGTGGCTCCCTGCAGCTCCCTGCGGCTCCCTGCGGCTCCCTGCAGCTCCCTGCGGCTCCCTGCGGTGCCTTCCCTGCCCCAGGGCTTCCTGGAGGCCCTTGTGAGCTCCCTGCAGCTCCCTGCGGCTCCCTGTGGCTCCCTGCAGCTCCCTGCAGCTCCCTGCGGTGCCTTCCCAGCCCCAGGGCTTCCTGGAGGCCCTTGTGGGGTTCCTGGAGGTGTTCATGGGGTTCCTCAGCACCTCCAGAGGGTTCCTGCAGGTCCCTATGGAGCCTTCATGTCCCCAGGGGCTTCCTGGAAGTCCTTGTGGAGTTCCTGGAGGTCCTTGTGGGGGTTTCATATCTCCAGGGGGTTCCTCAGCACCCCCGAGTGTTCCTGGAAGTCCCTCTGGGGCCTTCATATCTCCAGGGGGTTCCTGGAGGTCCTTGTGGGGTTCCTGGAGGTCATTTTGGGGTTCCTCAGCATCTGCAGAGGGTTCCTGGAGGTCTCTATGGGGGTCCTCAGGGGGCTTCTCCTCCTCCCCCAGGCACCTGGATGATGACAGGCAACGGAGTGATGCACAACGGCACCACGGTGCTGGACGAGTACGGCCACAACCTGGACCGCCTCAAGGTGGGCACAGCCTCCAGGGGCTCCTCAGCACCTCCAGGGGGCTCCTCAGCACCTCCAGGGGGCTCCTCAGCGGCTCCAGGGGGCTCCTCAGCGGCTCCAGGGGGCTCCTCAGCACCTCCAGGGGCTCCTCAGCACCTCCAGGGGCTCCTCAGCGGCTCCAGGGGCTCCTCAGCACCTCCAGGGGGCTCCTCAGCGGCCCCAGGGGCTCCTCAGCGGCCCCAGGGGCTCCTCAGCACCTCCAGGGGGCTCCTCAGCGGCCCCAGGGGCTCCTCAGCGGCCCCAGGGGCTCCTCAGCACCTCCAGGGGGCTCCTCAGCGGCTCCAGGGGGCTCCTCAGCGGCTCCAGGGGGCTCCTCAGCACCTCCAGGGGCTCCTCAGCACCTCCAGGGGGCTCCTCAGCGGCCCCAGGGGCTCCTCAGCGGCCCCAGGGGCTCCTCAGCACCTCCAGGGGGCTCCTCAGCGGCCCCAGGGGCTCCTCAGCGGCCCCAGGGGCTCCTCAGCGGCTCCAGGGGGCTCCTCAGCGGCTCCAGGGGCTCCTCAGCAGCTCCCTAGGGGCTTCCTGCAGCCCCCTCTTGGCCTCCTGCAGCCCCCTCTGGGCCTCCTGCAGCCCCCTCTGGGGCCTTCCTATCTCCAGGGGGTTCCTCAGCATCTCCAGGAGGTTTCCTGAGCTCCCTGTGAGGTTCCTCGAAGTCTTTATGGACTTCCTGGAGGTCTTTATGGGGACCCTGCAGGTCCCTCCGGGGCCTTCATACCTCCAAGGGGCTCCTTGAGGTCTCCGTGGGGGTTCCTCAGCATCTCCAGGGGGCTCCTGGAGGTCTTGATGGAGCTCCTGGAGGTCTCTATGGAGCCTTCATAGCTCCAAGGAGCTCCTGGGGGTCCTGATGGAGCTCCTGGGGGTCCTGATGGAGCTCCTGGGGGTCTTTATGGAGCTCCTGGAGGTCTCTATGGAGCCTTCATATCTCCAAGGAGCTCCTGGGGGTCCTGATGGAGCTCCTGGAGGTCTCTATGGAGCCTTCATATCTCCAAGGAACTCCTGGGGGTCTTGGTGGAGCTCCTGGGGGTCCTGATGGAGCTCCTGGAGGTCTTTATGGAGCTCCCGGGGGTCTCTGCGGAGCTTTTGCTGCTCCCAGAGGCTGCTGGGGTGGTGCTGGGTGCTGAGGGCTGCCCTGGGTGCCCGCAGGCCGGGGACACGGTGGGGGTGGTGCTGGGGTGGTGCTGGGTGGGTGCTGGGTGCTGAGGGCTGCCCTGGGTGCCCGCAGGCCGGGGACAGGGTGGGGGTGGTGCTGGGTGGGTGCTGGGTGGTGCTGGGTGGTGCTGGGTGGGTGCTGGGTGCTGAGGGCTCCCCTGGGTGCCCCCAAGCCGGGGACACGGTGGGGGTGGTGCTGGGTGGGTGCTGGGTGGGTGCTGGGTGCTGAGGGCTGCCCTGGGTGCCCGCAGGCCGGGGACACGGTGGGGGTGGTGCTGGGTGGGTGCTGGGTGGTGCTGGGTGGGTGCTGGGTGCTGAGGGCTCCCCTGGGTGCCCGCAGGCCGGGGACACGGTGGGGGTGGTGCTGGGTGGGTGCTGGGTGGGTGCTGGGTGCTGAGGGCTCCCCTGGGTGCCCGCAGGCCGGGGACACGGTGGGGGTGGTGCTGGGTGGGTGCTGGGTGGGTGCTGGGTGCTGAGGGCTGCCCTGGGTGCCCGCAGGCCGGGGACACGGTGGGGGTGGTGCTGGGTGGGTGCTGGGTGGGTGCTGGGTGCTGAGGGCTCCCCTGGGTGCCCGCAGGCCGGGGACACGGTGGGGGTGGTGCTGGGTGGGTGCTGGGTGGGTGCTGGGTGGGTGCTGGGTGCTGAGGGCTCCCCTGGGTGCCCGCAGGCCGGGGACACGGTGGGGGTGGTGCGCCGCCCCGACGGCACCCTGCACTTCTTCGTCAACGGCGTGGCCCAGGGCCCGGCCGCCTGCAACGTCCCCCCGGGGGTCTACGCCGTCGTCGACCTCTACGGCCAGGCCGCCCAGGCCACCATCCTGGAGGAGGGAGGTGAGAGCCGGGGGGGCAGCCCAGGGGGGTGCTGAGGGCAGCTGAACGGGGCTGGAGCTATCCAAGGAGGCTGGGAGGCACCTAAGGGGGGTTGGAGGGGGCCTGGAGGCATCTAAGGAGGCTTGGAGGTACCCAAGCGGGGTTCTGAGGGACTCTGAAAGGGGTTGGAGGTATCTAAGGGGGGTTGGAAGGGGCTTGGAGGTATCTAAGGGGGATTCTGAGGGCATCTAAAGGGGGCTGGAGGTATCTAAGGGGGGTTGGAAGGGGCTTGGAGGTATCTAAGGGGGATTCTGAGGACATCTAAAGGGGGTTGGAGATATCTAAGGGGGGGTTGGAAGGGGCCTAGAGGTATCTAAGGGGATTCTGAGGGCATCTAAAGGGGGTTGGAGGTATCTAAGGGGGGTTGGAAGTGGCCTGGAGGTATCTAAGGGGGATTCTGAGGACATCTAAAGGGGGTTGGAGGTATCTAAGGGGGGTTGGAAGCGGCCTGGAGGTATCTAAGCGGGTTCTGAGGGCATCTAAAGGGGCTTGGAGGTATCTAAGGGGGGTTGGAAGGGGCTTGGAGGTATCTAAGGGGATTCTGAGGGCATCTAAAGGGGGCTGGAGGTATCTAAGTGGGGGTTGGAAGGGGCCTGGAGGTATCTAAGGGGGGTTGGAAGGGGCCTGGAGGTATCTAAGGGGGGTTGGAAGGGGCTTGGAGGTATCTAAGTGGGGTCTGAGGGCATCTAAAGGGGCCTGCAGGTATCTAAGGGGGGTTGGAAGGGGCCTGGAGGTATCTAAGGGGGGTTGGAAGGGGCTTGGAGGCATCTAAGGGGGTTCTGAGGGCATCTAAAGGGGCCTGGAGGTATCTAAGGGGGGTTCTGAGGGCATCTAAAGGGGATTGGAGGTATCTAAGGCGGCCTGGAGATACATAAAGGGGGGTTGGAAGGGGCTTGGAGATATCTAAGGGGGGCTGGAGGGGGCTTGGAGGCATCTATGGTGGGTTCTGAGAGCATCTCAGGGAGTTGGAGGCAGCTCAGGGGAGTTCTGAGGGCAGCTAGGAGGGCATGGAGGCATTTAGGGACGGTTGGAGAGGGCTTGGAGATCTCTAGGGGGGCTGGAAGGGGCTTGGAGGTGTCTGAGTGGGGGTGGAAGGGGCTTGGAGGTGTCTTGAGTGGGGCTGGAGGGGGCTTGGAGGTGTCTGAGTGGGGCTGGAGGGGGCTTGGAGGTGTCTGAGTGGGGCTGGAGGGGGCTTGGAGGTGTCTGAGTGGGGCTGGAGGGGGCTTGGAGGTGTCTGAGTGGGGCTGGAGGGAGCTTGGAGGTGTCTGAGTGGGGCTGGAGGGGGCTTGGAGGTGTCTGAGTGGGGCTGGAGGGGGCTTGGAGGTGTCTGAGGGGGGCTGGAGGGAGCTTGGAGGTGTCTGAGTGGGGCTGGAGGGAGCTTGGAGGTGTCTGAGTGGGGGTGGAAGGGGCTTGGAGGTGTCTGAGGGGGGCTGGAGGGAGCTTGGAGGTGTCTGAGTGGGGCTGGAGGGAGCTTGGAGGTGTCTGAGGGGGGGTGGAAGGGGCTTGGAGGTGTCTGAGGGGGGGTGGAAGGGGCTTGGAGGTGTCTGAGGGGGGCTGGAGGGGGCTTGGAGGTGTCTGAGGGGGGCTGGAGGGGGCTTGGAGGTGTCTGAGGGGGGTTCTGAGGACATCTGAAGGGGGTTGGAGCTCTCTGAGGAGGCTGTGTGGGCGCCTGGGGGAGCTGTGAGGGCTCTGAGGCCGCCTGGGCAGCCTCCTCCTGAGCCCTCTCCCTCCCTCCCTCCCCGCAGACCTTCCCTCGCTGCCGGCAGAGGGCTCGGAGGGGCCCAGCCCAGGCTCGCCCGAGGCGGGCGGGGCCGGGGGCGGGGCCGGGGGCGGGGCCGGGGAGCTGCGCTTCCACCGCCTGCACGGCTCCAACGCCCTGATCACCAACGGGGGCCGCACCGCGCTGCGCCAGAACTGCCGCGCCGAGTTCAACGACGCCATCGTCATCTCCAACAGGTGCTGCCCCCTGCCGGCCACGGGGGGCGGCCTGGGGGCTGCAGGGAGGGAGGGGGGGCTGGAGCCGGCCCCTGGAGGGCTGGAGCTGACCCCTGGAGGGCTGGAACCAACCCCTGCAGGGCTGGAGCCAACCTCTGGAGGGATGGAACCAGCCCCTGGAGGGCTGGAGCCCATCCACCAGCTCCAAACCCAACCCCAACACCTCCAAAGCTTCTCAGGGGGCTTCAAACCCCAACCCGTGGAGCTCCAGACCCAACCTTGGAGCTCCAGACCCAACCCCAAGACCTCCAAAGCTGCTGGGTAGGCTCCAGACCCAAGCCATGGAGCTCCAGACCCAGCCAATGGTCTCTGGACCCAACCCCTGGAGGTCTAGAGCCAACCTCAGAGCTCCAAACCCAACCCATGGCAGTCTAGACCGAAGTTGTGGAGGTCTAGGCCCATCCCATGGAGGTCTAGAGCCAACCTTGGAGCTCCAAAACCAACCCCATGACCTCAAAAGCTGCTCAGGAGGCTCCAGACGCAACCCATGGAGGTCTAGAGCCAACCTTGGAGCTCCAAACCCAACCCATGGAGGTCTAGAGCCAACCTTGGAGCTCCAAACCCAACCCATGGAGGTCTAGAGCCAACCTTGGAGCTCCAAACCCAACCCATGGAGGTCTAGACCCAACCTTGGAGCTCCAAAACCAACCCCATGACCTCAAAAGCTGCTCAGGAGGCTCCAGACCCAACCCATGGAGGTCTAGAGCCAACCTTGGAGCTCCAAACCCAACCCATGGAGGTCTAGGGCCAACCTTGGAGCTCCAAACCCAACCCATGGAGGTCTAGAGCCAACCTTGGAGCGCTCCAAACCCAACCCATGGAGGTCTAGACCGAGCCCGTGGAGGTCTAGAGCCATCCAGTGACCTCCAAACCCAAGCCATGGAGCTCCAGACCCCGCCTGTGATCTCCATACCCAACCCTTGGACGTCCCTCCCCCATCTGTGAGCCCCCAAATCTCCCCCAGGGGCCCCGGAATGGTCTCAGGGGCACCCCACAAGGGTCCTGGGGTGCCCCCTGAGGTGGCCCTGCACCCTTTGTCCCCCCCAGGGCGCTGAGGGACGGAGAGCTCTTCGAGATCGTCATCCAGAAGATGGTCGACCGCTGGTCTGGCTCCATCGAGGCTGGTACTGGGCCCTACTGGGAGCTTACTGGGGGGTCCCCATCCCCCCCCCAGTGATCTCCTGGGGGTCCCCCCAGCTCATGGGGTGTCCCTTCCCTCCCCTCCCCCGCCAGGTGTCACTGCCATCCGCCCTGAGGACCTGGAGTTCCCCAACACCATGACCGACATCGACTACGACACCTGGATGCTGAGGTCAGGACTGGGCTCCTTTAAGGCCCAGGAGGGGGCGTGGTTAGCGGTGGGACACGCCCACAAGGGGCGTGGTCCCCCACGGGATACTCCCACGACAGGGGTGGGGCCGCTTGGGCGGGGGGTGGCTGGGGGATGGTCGCTGCCTGGATGGTCTAATAGCGGAGTCCCTTTAAGGGGAAGGGGCGTGGTTAGTGCTGGGCACGCCCACGAGGGGCGTGGCCGACCACTTGACACACCCACAGGGGGATGGGGCCACGGGGGTGTGTGGATCTGGGTGTGTCACCCCCTGCATGCTCTAGTAGTGGGAGGTGTGGGGTCCCTTTAAGAAAAGGGGGCGTGGCTAGGGCTGGGCACGCCCAGAAGGGGCGTGTCATGTAGCGAGACACGCCCACGAGGGGGTGAGGCCAACTGGCCTCACCAATAGGGATGAAGCTGGGTAACAATGGGGCTTAACAGGGCCAAGGGCTCTTTAAGAGGGCATGGCCATGCTTGGCCCCTCCCACTCATGCCTCTCCCCTTTGTAAGCTGCTCTTCACCATAGCCCCACCCCTGCTCGGTTGGCCACGCCCCTTTAAGCCCTGCCCCCTTTGGAATGAACGGGGAGAGCTGGGGGGGGAGGTGGAGCCATGAGGTGACCACGCCCCCCCCCCCCCCCACTCCCTCTCAACTCCTATTGAGCTCCCTGCATCTGGCCTCCTACTGGACAACAGGGGCACGATAGCTCCACCCATGGGCCACTCCCTCTCATCAGGCCCCGCCCCAGCACAAACCACACCCCCTTCTTAAAGCCACGCCCCCCCCTTCAGGGCCCTTCCTGCCCCAAATCACTTTGGTGCCTTCACCCCTCCCTGCTGCCTCCATCTCCCCGTGGTCCTTCCATCCCTCCCTGCTGCCTCCATCTCCCCTTGGTCCTTCCATCCCTCCCTGCTGCCTCCATCTCCCCTTGGTCCTTCCAACCCTCCCTGCTGCCTCCATCTCCCCTTGGTCCTTCCATCCCTCCCTGCTGCCTCCATCTCCCCTTGGTCCTTCCATCCCTCCCTGCTGCCTCCATCTCCCCTTGGTCCTTCCACCCCTCCCTGCTGCCTCCATCTCCCCTTGGTCCTTCCATCCCTCCCTGCTGCCTCCATCTCCCCTTGGTCCTTCCATCCCTCCCTGCTGCCTCCATCTCCCCTTGGTCCTTCCATCCCTCCCTGCTGCCTCCATCTCCCCTTGGTCCTTCCATCCCTCCCTGCTGCCTCCATCTCCCCTTGGTGCCTCCATCCCTCCCTGCTGCCTCCATCTCCCCTTGGTCCTTCCATCCCTCCCTGCTGCCTCCATCTCCCTTGGTCCTTCCACCCCTCCCTGCTGCCTCCATCTCCCCTTGGTCCTTCCATCCCTCCCTGCTGCCTCCATCTCCCCTTGGTCCTTCCAACCCTCCCTGCTGCCTCCATCTCCCCTTGGTCCTTCCATCCCTCCCTGCTGCCTCCATCTCCCCTTGGTCCTTCCATCCCTCCCTGCTGCCTCCATCTCCCCTTGGTCCTTCCAACCCTCCCTGCTGCCACCACCTCTCCCTTAATGTCCCCCCTGGTATCCCTCAAGCTGTCCCCAACCCTCCCTGCTGCCACCACCTCTCCCCTAACTTCCCCCTTGGTATCCCCCAAGCTGTCCCCAACCCTCCCTACCACTTCCCCTCCTCCCTTAACGTCTCCTCTGGCATCTCCCTGACGTTCTCAAGCTGTCCCCAACCTTCCCTGGCATCCTCCTCCCTGCCTGCTGTCTCCATCTCTCCTTCCTGTCTCCATCTCCCCTCGGTCCTCCCACCCCTCCCTGCCGCCTCCACTCCTCCCTTAGCGTCCCCCCATGGCGTCCCCCAAGCTGTCCCCAACCCTCCCTGGCATCCTCATCCCTCCCTGCTGCCTCCATCCCCACTTCCTGTCTCCATCTCCCCTCCCTGCCGCCCTCCCCCCTCCCTCGACGTCCCCCCCGCTGTCCCCCCAGCCGTCCCCCAACCCTGCTCGGTCTCTCCCCTCCCCCCCCAGCGGCACTGCCATCATGCAGGACGGCAACACCCTGCGGAACAGCTACGGCTGCGACCTGGACTCGCTGGGCACGGGCGCCCGGATCGGGATGATGAGGACGGCGCGGGGGGACCTGCGCTACTTCATCAACGGCGCCGACCAGGGCGTGGCCTGCTCCGGGCTGCCCGCAGGTCCGCGCCGCGCCCGCGCCACCCAGCGGCCGCCCGCGGAACTGCGGCGGGGACGGGCGCTGGGAGGGGGACGCGGGCGCAGGGAGGTGGAGGTCGGGGTTGAGGTGCTGGGAGGGGGACCTGGGGGCATGGAGGGGGACACAGGGATGGGGACCTGGGGATGGGGACTTGGGGATAGGGACACTGAGATGGGGACAGGGGGACGTGGAGAGGGACACGGGGATGGGGACAGGGGGATGGGGACATGGGGACGTGGAGAGGGACACTGGGATGGGGACAGGGGGATGGGGACATGGGGACATGGAGAGGGACACTGGGTTGGGGACAGGGATGGGGACATGGGGATGTGGAGAGGGACACAGGGATGGGGACGGGGGGACATGGAGAGGGACACTGGGATGGGGACAGGGGGATGGGGACATGGGGACATGGAGAGGGACACAGGGATGGGGACAGGGGGATGGGGACATGGGGACGTGGAGAGGGACACTGGGATGGGGACAGGGGGATGGGGACATGGGGACAGGGCTATGAGGGGGAGGACATTGGGATGGGGACAGGGAGACACGGACACAGGGATTGGGACGTGGGGATGGGGAGAGGGATGTGAGGATGAGGCCATGGGGATGGGGACAGGGAGGAGGACACTGGGAGGGGGAGAGGGATGTGAAGATGAGGACACTGGGATGGGGGCAGGGGGCCAGGGACACAGGGGTGTGGCCACGGTGAGGACGGCCCGGGGGGACCTGCGCTGCTTCACCACCGGCCCCGACCAGGGGCGGCCGGCTCCGGGCCGCTCCGCGCGCCGCCGGCGACACCTAGCGGCCCGCCGGGGAACTGCTGGGGGGTGGCTGGGACGCAGAGGGGGACTTGGAGGTTTGAGACGCTGGGATGGGGACTTGGGGACATGAGGATGGAGACATGGAGGAGGACACAGGGAGGAGGACATGGGGACAAGGAAACAGGGGTGGGGAGACAGGGATGGGAATACAGGGATGGGGCCACAGGGATGGGGATATGGAAGGGGACACAGGGATGGGGACACAGGGATGGGGATATGGAAGGGGACACAGGGATGGGGACACAGGGATGGAGATATGGAAGGGGACACAGGGATGGGGACACAGGGATGGGGATATGGAAGGGGACACAGGGATGGGGACACAGGGATGGAGATATGGAAGGGGACACAGGGATGGGGACACAGGGATGGGGATATGGAAGGGGACACAGGGATGGGGATACAGGGATGGGGACACAGGGATGGGAATATGGAAGGGGACACAGGGATGGGGACACAAGGATGGGGACACAGGGATGGGGATATGGAAGGGGACACAAGGATGAGGACACAGGGATGGGGATATGGAAGGGGACACAGGGATGGGGATACAGGGATGGGGATATGGAAGGGGGGACAGGGATGGGGATGCAAGGATGGGGACACAGGGATGGGGACATGGAAGGGGGGACAGGGATGGGGACACAAGGATGGGGATACAGGGATGGGGATATGGAAGGGGGGACAGGGATGGGGACACAAGGATGGGGACTTGGGGGCACAGAGGAGGCCTCAGGGGGCTGGACCCACTCAGCCAGGAGCACACCGAGGGCCCTGGGGTCACTGTCCCCATCCCCCTCCCAGGATCCCAAACGTCCCCAAGTGCCCCCTGGTGGTGTCCCCCAACCCCCCCTCTCCCTGTCCCTCCCCCCCAGAGGTCTATGCCGTGGTCGACCTCTATGGGCAGTGCGTTCAGGTCTCCCTCACCGGCGCCACCTGCCCTGCCGACAACAGCCTGACCCCCGCGGGGGGGGCCGAGAAGAGCTGCCCCCTCCCCTCCCCAGGTAAGCCTGGACACGCCCCCTTCCGGCCACGCCCCTGTCTGCCCATGGCCACTTCCCTTCCACCCCCCACTCCCTTCAGGGTGAGTCCACCCCCACCCCGCCCTTCCTCCTGCTCCCAGCAGCAGCCAATGGGGAGCTGCACAGGTCAGGGCCATGCCTGCTGTAGCCACGCCCCCTCTTTGACCACGCCCATTGAGGCCACACTCCCCACCCCCTTCCCTTCCCATCAGACCTCGCCTGTAGGGTCAAGTCTTCTCCTGCTCTCTGGCCAATGGGGTTGGAAGGGGGAGGTGCCACACGTTGCCTGGGGCCACGCCCTCTTTGGCTATGCCCTCTTAGGCCACGCCTGTTAAGGCCACGCCTGTTAAGGCCACCATCCCCACCCCATCAGACCACACCCTTAGCGGTCAAGTCCCCTCCCACCCAACCTCCCCCCTGCCATCTCCAGCCAATGGGGTGGGAGGCGGAGGTGCCATACCCTCTTTGGCCATGCCCCCGCTCGACCACACCCTTTTAAAGCCACACCATAGCCCCCACCCTCCCCAGGGTCTAGCCAATGGGGTGTAGCATGGATGTGACACACCCCTAGGGACCGCACCTATTTAAGCCATGTCCTCTTGGACCACACCCTGTCAGTCCACACCCCTCTTGACCACGCCCTTATGAGTCAAATCCCCTCCCACCCTTTCCCATCTCCAGCCAATGGCATGTGTGCTGGAGTCACCACACCCCCTGCCTGGAGCCCCATCTACATTGGGCCACGCCCCTTTTGATGCTACCCGATCAAGCCACGCCCTCTCTCCATCACACCCTTCAGAAGCCACTCCCCCATAGGTCAAATCCCTTCCCATTTCTAGCCAATGCCATCTGGAGGCACCACACCCCTGGGACCACACCTGCTCTTAGCCATGCCCCTCCTGACCACACCCAATCAAGCCATGCCCCTTTCCACCCTATCCTTCTCAGCTAAATCCCCTCCCACCCCCTCCCATCTCCAGCCAATGTGGTGGTACTGCACCTCCCCTGGGACTCATACCTACATTGGGGCCACGCCTCTTCTGGACCCTGCCCATGGAGGCCACGCCCCCCCCTTTTGACCACACCCTTTCCTTCCCCAGCTCCCCCCGGGCCCTGCCAACGCTTCCATGGTCGCTGCGGGCAGAACGTGGCCCTGGGGGCGGAGGGGCTGGGGGCAGCTCGGGTGGCAGGGTACTGCCACGGCCTGGTCTTCAGCCGCTCCCACCTCCGGCCCGGGGAGCTCTTTGAGGTGGGTGGGGCCGCCGGGGACACGCCCACTGAGGGGCGGGGTCAGTGGGAGGGCTGGGGGCTTGGGGTGGGGATCAGACACCTTCCCTGCGTGGCCTAATCGTGGGAGGCCTGGGGTTCCTTTGAGGGCAATAGGTTACAAAGGGCTCAGTGAGGCTTAATGGGAGCAGAGGCCCCTTAAGAGGGTGTGGCCATGCTTAGCCACTCCTACCCAACCCCCTCCCCTTTGGAAGCCCCTCCCCTTCCAAGCCCCACATCACTGACAAGGCCACGCCCCCCCTAATTTAACCCTGCTCCTATGGAAATGAATGCTGAGGAGCTGGGGAGGGTGGAGCCATTTGGTGGCCACGCCTCCTGCCTGGAAACCACGCCTCTAACCATTAGACTGCTCCCCCAGCCACGCCTCCTTATAAAAGCCATTCCCCTACTGCAGAGCCCTTAGAGCCCCCATTGAGAGCCCTGGGACTTGGCCTTTATGGGGCTCTTTGGGTGGCATGGCCCCTCCCACCGGGGGGCGGAGCCTCACAGAAGCATGCTCACAATCCTCATAGGCCACGCCCCTTGGGGCAAGCCACGCCCCCTAGTCCTCTATCCCCACATCTCCCCCGCTGGGCCCAATGTAACCCTTTATAACTCCCCTGCTAAGGGCCCATTGGAGCAGGATAGCTCCTCCCACCAGGGAGGATGGGGGGGAGCCACGCCTATCACCCAGACCACACCCCTCTTTGTAGGCCACGCCTTTTGGAACAAGCCCCGCCCCTTTTGGCCTCTCTCACTTTGACCCTTCCCTGCCCAGGTGCGGATCGAGGCCCTGGACGAGCGCTGGGCAGGGTCTGTCCGCTTGGGGTTGACTTCTCTGCCCCCCGGGCAGGGCCCCCCGGGGCCCCCAGCCCTCCCAGCCTCCTTACTGGACCTCCCAGCCCCTCCCAGCTGGGTGGTGGCCGGGGCTGAGGTGCGCAGGAACGGAGCCATCACGCGCCACAACTACGGCGTCTCGCTCGACCGCCTGGCGGTCAGTCTGGGGGGGGCGTCCTGGGGGGGCTCTAGGGCGGCTTGAGGGGTCCTTAGGGCTCCTAAGGGGGTCCAGGGGGTCTTGAGTTGGGTCCTGGAGTGGGTTTGAGTGGGTAGGAGGGGGTCTGAGGTGGTCCTGAGGGGGTTCTGGGGGTTTGAAGGGGGCTTGAGGGGACCTTAGGGCTCCTAAGGGTCTCCTGAGTTGGGTTTTCAGGTGGTAGAAGGGGGTCCAGAGGGGGCTTGAGAGGTCCTTGGGGCTCCTAAGAGGGTCCGGGGGTCTTGAGTTGGGTTTTGAGGGGGTAGGAGGGGGTCTGAGGGGGCTATGGGAGTCTGGAGAGAGCCTGAGAGGATCTTGGGGCTCCTAAGAGGGTCCTGGGGGCATCTGGGGAGGTCTTGAGGGGGACCTTGGGAGTCCTGAGGAGTTGTTGGAGCGGTTGTGAGGAGGTCCTGGGGGCTCTATGGGGTCTGGAGGGGACTTGGGGAGTCCCTGTGGGGTCTTGGGGGTCATCTTGGGTGGTTCCCAGAGGTTCAGGGAGCTCTGAGAAGGTTCTTGGGGAGGCCTTGAGAGAGTCTTGGGGGAGCAATTTGGGGGAGTTTGGGGGTCCAAGCTTTGGGCTGAGCGTGGGAGGGTCACTAGTTCTTGAGGGGGGTCCCTGAGGGGTCTCCCACCCCCAAACCTCAGGTTGGGAACCGCCTGGGGGTGAGGAGGGGCCCTGACGACTCCATGCACTTGGTGGTGGATGGAGAGGACATGGGACCAGCAGCCACGGGTGTGGCCAAGGTACCTCCCCCCCTCTGACGTCATCAGTGACATCTAATCTCCTCCCCCATGTCACCCCCTGAGCCCCCTCCCCATTGTGGTGTCACCTCCCTGTGGGTGGCCCCAGCTTGGTATCAGCCGAGGGTGGGGGAGGGAAGGGGGTTGGGGAGGAGGTTTGTGAGGTCATTTCTGGGACAGGAAGTGATGTCATCAGGCTGGGAGTGATGTCATCAGGGTAGTAGGGGAGGTTGTGGAGGGGATTTGGGGTGGTTTCCGGGCTGGACAGTGGTGGTGGGGAAGCTGTGAGGTCACTTCCTGTCTGGGTGGGACATAAAAATGACCACAGCTCTTTGGTGCCACTTCCTGTCTGGGTGATGTCACTTCCTGTCTGGGTGATGTCACTTCCTGTCTGGGAAGGACATAGAAGCAACCTCCGAGTGCTCTGTGACTTCATTTCCTGTCCCAAAACCCACCTCCCTTTTCTCTGACTTCACTTCCTGTCTCCCTGACCTCACTTCCTCTCTCTGAGCTCACTTCCTGTCCTCCTGACGTCACTTCCTGTCTGCAGAACGCCTTTGTGGCACTGGACCTGTACGGGAGGGTCACCGCCGTCTCCATTGTCAGCGCCGGAGGGGGGGCGGGGCACGAAGGGGGCGGGGCCAGCCCTGCCCCTTCCCCTAGCCCCTCCCCTACTCCCAGCCCCTCCCCCACCACTGGGAGCCCTCCCACAGTGAGTTACTGGGAAGGGAACCAGGGGGGACTGGGGAGGGAACTGGGGGGACTGGGAGGGAACGGGGAGGGAATTGGAGGGACTGGGAGGGGACTGGGAGGGATGGGA
Organism: Dryobates pubescens; assembly: GCF_014839835.1. NCBI lineage: Eukaryota > Metazoa > Chordata > Aves > Piciformes > Picidae > Dryobates > Dryobates pubescens. The sequence goes on from NC_071636.1 coordinate 17,008,307, forward strand.
AGGGAACTGGAGGGACTGGGAGGGGACTGGGAGGGAACAGGGAGGGAATTGGAGGGACTGGGAGGGGACTGGGGACACTGGGAGGGACTGGGAGGGACCTGGGAAGTCAGTGGGAGACCTCTATCCCTCCCTTACCTGCTTCTCATCAACTTGGCCTCCCTTCTCTCTTGCCCCTTTGGACCTCCTCCACTCCTCAACCCTTTGGTCTTTTGACATCTGGGGGAGGTTCTGCCTCTTGACCTTTGACCCCTTGACCTCTGACCCCTCCAGGCCCCTCCCACCTTCCTGGGCTGCCACGGGAAGAACATTTTGCTGTCCAACGGGAACCGGACGGCCACGCGGGTGGCCAGCTACAACCAGGGGCTGGTGCTGGTGGGGCAGCCCCTCCCCCCCGGCCGCCTCTTCCAGGTCCCTGATTGGTGGAGAGGGAGGGGGAGGGGTGGAGGTGAAGGGTGAGGGGAGGGGCAGCCAATGGCAGAGCTCGAAGCCTTGAGGGAGGTGTAGCGGGGTGGAATGAGCCAGGAGACACTGGGGAGGGGGTGAAGAGGGGAGCCAATGGGAGGCTGGGTGTGTTGGTGATGTCATAAGGGGTGGCCAATGGGAGGCTGGGTGTGTTGGTGATGTCATAAGGGGTGGCCAATGGGAGGCTGGGTGTGTTGGTGATGTCATAAGGGGTGGCCAATGGGAGTTTGGGGCCTCTTAAACCTCTCTGCCCTCACTTCCTGCCCACTGATGTCACTTCCTGTCAGGAGAAGCAGCGATTGTGGTCTCTTAGATCTCTCTGCCCTCACTTCCTGGCATGCTGACATCACTTCCTGTCCGGCCAGGGCATGGAATTTGTTCTGATGTAGTCCTCTGCACCCTCACTTCCTGTCTGATGTCACTTCCTGTCAGGCCAGGGCACAGAACTGGGTCTGGTTTAGGCCTCTCTGACATCACTTCCTGTCAGGCCAGGGCATGGATTTGCTCTTTTAGAGTCTCTCCACCCTCACTTCCTGGCATGCTGACGTCACTTCCTGTCAGGCCAGGGCCCTGGTGTAGCCCTCTCCGCCCTCGCTTCCTGTCCGCGTCGCCCTCGCTTCCTGTCTGACGTCACTTCCTGCCCCCTTGCCCCCCCAGGTGCAGATCGATTCCCTCAACCCCCAGTGGAGCTCCTCCCTGGCGCTGGGGGTGACCGCAGCGCCCCCCGGCCGCTGCCCCCTGCCCGCCTGCGCCGCCGGCCTCAAGCGCTCCACCTGGACCCTGCAGCGCCAGAGCGTCTTCCACAACGGCAGGAAGGTACTGCTGGCCTCGGGGGGGACCCCAAAACTGACCTCCCCCCGTCCAGGACCCCCCCCCCCCAACCCTAACCTCAAACCTAGACACCCCACTTCCCCCCCCCCAAACCTCCCTCCCCACAGCTGCAGCAAAAGCAAAGGAGGGTTAGGGAGAGGGGACCCCAAAATTGTGCCCTCCCCCCTCTCCCATAATGTAGCCCCCCCCCCCCCAATCTAGGACCCCTCCCCAAAAGTCAGGACCCCAAACCCACCACCAAATGTAGGAACTTCCCCCCTTGCCCCCCCCCCAAATGTGGAGCATCTCCAGGAGTCCCCAGACCTCCTCCTGGGAATCCCCCCCCAAGTTTTTGGCCCCTCCCCAATTTTCTCACCCCCCTCCCAAGTTTTTATTCCCCCTCCCCCACTTTTTCTCCCCCTTCCTCCCCTTCTCTTCTTCTTTTCCCCTGGGGGGGACAGAGAGCTTTGGACTTTAACCCTCCCCCCTCTCCCCCACCCCCAACACTGGGGTGCCCCTCCCCCAATTCCCCCTAATTTTTTGACCCCCCCCATCCCCCTTTCCTCCCTTCCCCCTCCTCTCCCCCTTTCCTCCTCCCTTTTATGCCCCCTCATCCCCCCCTTTTTCCCCCCTTTTTGGAGGCTTTAACCCTTCCCCCTCCCCCCCCCATTTCTGGCCTTTCCCTTTCTCTATTTCCGCTCTTCCTCCTCCATTTCCACTCTTTCCATTCCACTTCCTGTCTCCTTCTGCCCCATCTCCGCTCTTCCTTCCTCACTTCTGGTCTTTCCCCTCCACTTCCTCTCTTCCTCCTCCACTTCCGCTCTGCCCTTTCCCAATTTCTCTTCCTTCCCCTCCACTTCCTCTCTTTCCTCTCCCTTTCTGACCTGCCCCTCCCCCATTTCCGGTTTTTCCTCTCCATTTCCACTTTTTCCTCTCCGTTTCCACTCTTGTCTCTCTATTTCCGGTTTCCCTTTCCCACTTCCCTTCTTTCTCCTCCCTTTTTGTTCTTTCCTCCCCATTTCTGTTCCTCCTTCTCCATTTTCTGTCTGCCCTTTCTCCGTTTCCCTTCTGCCCTCTCCATTTCCTTTGTTTCTTTTCCATTTCCCTTCCCTCTCCATTTTCCTTCTTCCCTTTCCACTCTTTCCTCTCCATTTCCATTCTGCCCCTTCCCCATTCTTTCCCCTCCACTTCCCTCTTTCCCTCTCTATTTCTCTTCCTCCCTCTCCACTTCTGACTTTCCCTGCCTCCCTTCCGCCCTCCCCTGCCTCACTTCCGCCCCCCTCTGCCTCACTTCCGCCCTCCCCTGCCTCCCTTCCTCCCTCCCCTGCCTCACTTCCGCCCCCCTCTGCCTCACTTCCGGTGTCCCCTGCCTCACTTCCGACCTCTCCTGCCTCACTTCCGGTGTTCCCTGCCTCCCTTCCACCCTCCCCTGCCTCACTTCCACCCTCTCCTGCCTCCCGATGTTCCCTGCCTCCCTTCCGCCCTCTCCTGCCTCACTTCCTGTGTTCCCTGCCTCCCTTCCGCCCCCCTCTACCTCCCTTCCGCCCTCCCCTGCCTCCCTTCCGCCCCTCTCTGCCTCCCTTCCGCCCTCCCCTGCCTCCCTTCCGCCCTCCCCTGCCTCACTTCCGGTGTTCCCTGCCTCCCTTCCGCCCTCCCCTGCCTCACTTCCACCCTCCCCTGCCTCACTTCCGATGTTCCCTGCCTCCCTTCCTCCCTCCCCTGCCTCACTTCCGGTGTTCCCTGCCTCCCTTCCGCCCTCCCCTGCCTCACTTCCGGTGTTCCCCTTGCCTCCCTTCCGGCCGGGGGCAGATCTCGGACAACTATGGCCCCAACCTGGACTCGCTTCCGGCCGGGACGCTGCTGGGGCTGCTGCTGGACGCGGGGGGGAGGCTGCACCTCTACGTCAACGGCCGCGACCAGGGCGTGGCCGCGGGCGGGGTCCCCACCCCCTGCTACGTCCTGCTCGACCTCTACGGCCAGTGCCAGCAGGTGGGGGGAGGGGCGGGGGGAAGGGGGAGGCACAGGGGGAGAGGGTTGGGACCCCAAAGTGTGCTTCCGAGTGTGGGGGGAGGGGAGGGGAAAGGAGGGGGAAGGGGGAATGGGGGGGGGAAGGGGAGGAGGGAAAGGGGGAATGGGGGGGGAGGGGGAGGGGTGTGGGTTGGGAGCCTTCAGTGGGGGGGTGGAGGGAGGGGAAGGGATGGGGGGGGAGGAGGGGCAGGGGGTGGGGTCCCTGTGGGGTCTCCTGCCAGCCCCTCCCAGTCACTCCCCTCCCCCCCGCAGGTGACGATCGTCTCGGATGGGCCAGAGCTGGGGGGGGGTCCCAGTGGGGACCCCAGGGCCAGGGGGGACATGGAGAAAGCTGACGTGGTGGATGGTGAGGGGGGGTCTGGGGGGTCCCGAGGGTGGGGGGCTGGCACCCTCAAGTGTGGGGCTGGGGGGGGGCGTGAGATCCCTAAGTGTGGGGCTGGGACCCCTAAATGTGGGGCTGGGGACTCCTAAGGGCCTCTGGGGAGTCCTAGGGGCTCTGGAGGGGGCTGGTGGGGGCTGAGATCCCTAAGTGTGGGGCTGGGACCCCTAAATGTGGGGCTGGGGGCTCCTAAGGGCCTCTGGGGAGTCCTAGGGGCTCTGGGGGGGGCTGGTGGGGGCTGAGATCCCTAAGTGTGGGGCTGGGACCCCTAAATGTGGGGCTGGGGACTCCTAAGGACCTCTGGGGAGTCCTAGGGGCTCTGGAGGGGGCAGGGGGGAGTGTGAGATCCCTAAGTGTGGGGCTGGGACCCCTAAATGTGGGGCTGGGGACTCCTAAGGGCCTCTGGGGAGTCCTAGGGGTTCTGAGGGGGACTGGTGGGGGCTGAGATCCCTAAGTGTGGGGCTGGGACCCCTAAATGTGGGGCTGGGGGCTCCTAAGGGCTTCTGGGGAGTCCTAGGGGCTCTGGGGGGGACTGGGGGGGGGCTGGGGGGAGTGTGAGATTCCTACGTGTGGGGCTGGGGTGCCCTAAGAGGGACCCTGAGACCCCTAAGTGGGGGGTTGGGGGCCCTGAGGGGGGTCCTGGTGGGGGCTGGGACCCCCAAGTGTGGGGCTGGGGTGTCCTAGGGAGGGTCTGGGGGGTCCTAGGGGGACTTGTGGGGGGTCTGAGACCCCCAAGTGCATGCCTGAGCCCCCCATGTCCCTCCCCAGGCATGAAGGAGAAGCTGAGCTGGGGTCCCCCTCCCCCGCTGGGGGGTCCCCCCCCGAAGCCCTGTGAGTACCAAGCCCTCTGCAGCCGCTTCAAGGAGCTGCTGCTGCTGCCTGGTGAGCCCCACCCGGGGGGCTGGGGGTCCGGGGGGCGCTGGGACCCCTAAGTGTGGGGCTGGGAGTGCTAGGGTTAGGCTGGGGGGGCTGGGACCCACAAGTGGGGGACTGGGGGTCCGGGGGGGGGGGAAGCTGTGAGCCATAAGTGTGGGGCTGGAGGCGGCTGGGGGGGAGCTGGGGGATCCTAAGGGGGATGAGGGGACCTAGGACCCCTAAGTGTGGGGCTGGGGGGAATGGGAGCTCTTGGAGGGAGTTGGGGCTGGGAGCTGTAAGTGTGGGGTTAGGGGGGCCTTGGGGGTCCTGGGGGGGGTGGGACCCGTGAATGAGGCCTGGGACCCCTAAGTGGGGGGCTGGGAAGTCTGGAGGAGGGTCCTGGGGGGGCTGGGAGGTCTTGTAGGGGGCTGGGAGCCCTAAATGGGGGGAAGGGAGGTCCTAGGTGGGGCCTGGGACCCATAAGTGGGGGCATGGGGGGCTCCAAGGGGGGGCCTGGGACCTTCAAGTGTGGGGCTGGGGGTGCTAGTGGGAGGCTGGGGGGGTCTTGGTGGGGGGCTGGGAGACCTAAATAGGGGACTGGGACCATATGTGGGGGGCTGGGACCCCCAAGTGGGGGGCTGGGGGGTTAGGGGGTGGGGCTGGGGGGCTCTGGGCTGCCCAAGTGTGGGTTTGGGGTCTCTATGGGGCAGAGGTCACTATGGGGCAGGAACTTAACACCCTCCCCCCCCCTTGCCCTCCTCTCCCTCTCGCTCTCCCCCTTCCTCCTCTCCCTCTTCTCCCCCCTGCCCCCTCCCCTTTCCCCTCTCCCCTTTCCCCTCTCCCCTTCCCCTCCTCACTTTTCCCCTTCCCTTTCCCCCTCTCTCTTCTCCCCCTTCTCCTTTCCCCTCCCTTTCCCCTTCCCTCCCCTTTTCCCCTCCCTCTTCCCTCCCTTCCACTTCCCCCCTTACTTCCTCCCCCTTTCTCTTCCTCTCTCTTGCCCCTTCTCCCTGCCCACTCTTCCCCTCTCCCCTTTCCCCCTCCCCCCCAGATGCCTACTTCGCTCCAGACCCCCCCAGGGGGCGCTGTTTCTGTGTCACCTGCCTGGTCTCCTGCCAGGCCTCCAGGCACCAGGAAGCAGGAGGAGGAGGAGGCGGCGGGGGGGGAGGTCGTGAGCCGCCCCTCCCCCTCGGCTGGTGCCGCTTTAGCCTGCGGTGAGAGGGGCTGGGAGGGGACTAGGGGGCACTGGGAGGGGCTGAGAGGCACTGGGAGGGGATTGGGAGGGGCTGGGAGGGGATTGGGAGGGGCTGGGAGGGGACTAGGGGGCACTGGGAGGGGATTGGGAGGGGCTGGGAGGGGATTGGGAGGTGCTGGGAGGGGACTAGGGGGCACTGGGAGGGGCTGAGAGGCACTGGGAGGGGATTGGGAGGGGCTGGGAGGGGACTAGGGGGCACTGGGAGGGGATTGGGAGGTGCTGGGAGGGGCTTGGGAGGGGACTAGGGGGCACTGGGAGGGGATTGGAAGGGGCTGGGAGGGGATTGGAAGGGGCTGGGAGGGGATTGGAAGGGGCTGGGAGGGGACTAGGGGGCACTGGGAGGGGACTAGGGGGCACTGGGAGGGGATGGGGAGGTGCTGGGAGGGGCTTGGGAGGGGCTTGGGAGGGGACTAGGGGGCACTGGGAGGGGATTGGGAGGCACTGGGAGGGGATTGGGAAGCACTGGGAGGGGATTGGGAGGGGCTGGGAGGGGACTAGGGGGCACTGGGAGGGGCTGAGAGGCACTGGGAGGGGATTGGGAGGGGCTGGGAGGGGACTAGGGGGCACTGGGAGGGGCTGAGAGGCACTGGGAGGGGATTGGGAGGGGCTGGGAGGGGATTGGGAGGGGCTGGGAGGGGATTGGGGGGCACTGGGAGGGGATTGGGAGGCACTGGGAGGGGATTGGGAGGGACTGGGAGGGGATTGGGAGGGGCTGGGAGGGGATTGGGAGGGGCTGGGAGGGGACTAGGGGGCACTGGGTGGGGATTGGGAGGCACTGGGAGGGGATTGGGAGGGGCTGAGAGGCACTGGGAGGGGATTGGGAGGGGCTGGGAGGGGATTGGGAGGGGCTGGGAGGGGACTAGGGGGCACTGGGTGGGGATTGGGAGGCACTGGGAGGGGATTGGGAGGGGCTGGGAGGCACTGGGAGGGGATTGGGAGGGGACTAGGGGGCACTGGGAGGGGATGGGGAGGGGCTGGGAGGGGATTGGGAGGGGCTGGGAGGGGATTGGGAGGGGCTGGGAGGGGACTAGGGGGCACTGGGAGGCACTGGGAGGGGATTGGGAGGGGCTTGGGAGGGGCTGGGAGTCCCCCAGGGTTGTCTGTTCGCCGCTGAGTCTCTCTGCTGCCCCCTGCAGGCCGAAGCCGAGGCTGGAGCCGGGGGGGGCGTGGCAGAAGTGGCCGACAGCCTATCAGGGGACGAGCGCCGGCGCCGTCCGACCAACCCTGGACCGCGGAGAGCTGCTGCCTGGTGGGTGGCCAATGGGAGAGCAGGGAGCAAAGGAAGCGGCCAATGAGAAAGCAGGGCAAAAAGGAGTGGGCCAATGGGAGGAAAAGGGGTGGGGAGGGTGGGCCAATGGGAGGAGCTAAAAGGCTGGGCCAATGGAAGGAAAGGGGCTGGGGAAGGTGGGCCAGTGGGAAAGGAGGGATTGAAGGGCTGGGCCAATGGGAGAGGAGGGGCTGGGGACGGTGAGCCAATGGGAGAGAGAGGCCCAAAGGGATGGGCCAATGAAAGACAAGGAGCTGGGGAAGGTAGGCCAGTGGGAGAGGAGGGACTAAAGGAGTGAACCAATGGAAGACGAGGGCTTGAAGGAGTGGTCCAATGGGAGAGGAAGGCCCAGAGGGCTGGGCCAATTGGAGACAAGGGGCTGGGGAGGGTGGAGCAATGACCAATGGGAAAGTGGGGCCCTAAGGGTTGGGCCAATGGGAGAGAAGGGTCTGCAGGACATGGGCCAATGGGAGAGTGAGGCTCAAAGGGAAGGGCTAATGGGAGAGGGGTGGGAGGAGGGGTCTGGAAGGGGGTGGGGTCAAAGTGGGTGTGGTCAGGAGTGGGCTAATGGGCGGAATCTCATTGGCCACTGACCTCTCCTGTTGGTTCCTCCTCCCTCTCCCTTCCTCCCTCCCCTTGCAGGTCCTTGGTCTCTCCTGATTGGCTCCTCCCGCAGTGCCCCCCCCAATGGGGGCGGTCCCTTCCGAGCCAATGGCTGCGCGGGGGCGGCGCCAGGCCCCGCCCGCCTCGTCCTATCCCCTGCCCTGCGCTACGCTGCCCTCGAGCCATTCGCCAGCAAAGTGCAGTGAGTGGCCCAATGGGAGGGCAGGGCCCCAGGGGTGGGCCAATGAGAGAGAAAGGGTTGTGGAGGATGGGCCAATGGGAGGGCAGGGGCTAAAGGGGTGGGCCAATGGGAGGGAAAGGGTTGGGCATAGTTGGCCAATGGGAGAGCAAGGCCCTGAGGGGTCTGCCAATGGGAGAGCAGGGTCTGAAGGGGAGGGACAATGGGAGAGCAAGGTCTATGGAGGGTGGGCCAATAGGTAAGCAGTGGTGAAAGGGATGGGCCAATGGGAGAGTGGGGCCCAAAGGGAAGGGCCAATGGGAGAGCTGGGCCCTGAGGGCTGGGCCAATGGGAGAGAAGGGTCCTAAGGGTTGGCCAATGGGAGAGAATGGGCTGGGGAGGGTGGGGATAATGGGGGTGGGTGTGGCTTGGTTGGGTGTAGCCTGTCGGGGGGGCATGTCCCAGGGGGTGGGTGTGGCTATGCAAATGAGGAGTGGCTCTTAAAGGCACAGGAGGCTCCAGGAAGGGGCTGGAAGGAGGGGGATTGAGGGCGGTGGGCAGGGACTGGGGGGGATATGGGGGGCGTGGCATGGCTTGGGTGGCTCTGACCAATCAGGGGGCACGTCCTGAAGGCACAGGCGGGGCTATGCAAATGAGGGGCTGCTCTCACAGGCACAGGGGCCTCTGGGAAGGAGCCGGACAAGAGGGGGATAGAGGCCTGGGGCGGGCTTGGGTGGGGCCGGGGGAGGGGGGCGTGGCCCGGCCGTATCCGGCCAATCGCAGAGCGCCCCCTGAGGCTTTCCCCGCCCCTTGCTCCCCTCCCCAGCTTCCGGGACCCCGGTTCCCAGCGAGCCCACGGGGCTCAGGTTGCCTTCGAGGTCTGCGTCCGGCCTGGCTCCTTCCGGGCCGGCCCCCCCTCCCTGCGCCCCCCCGAGGGCCTGGACCCCGCCGAGCTGGAGTGGGTCACCAAGGAGCCCGGGGCCACCGTCCTCTGCGGGCTGCTGGTCAGGGTCGATTGACTGGGGGGGGACACCCCCCCAAAACCCCCTTAAAACCCCGCCCCCCGCTCCCCCCAGGGACCCTCGAAGCCTCCTTTGCTCATCCCCTCCCCCCCCCCCCGACCCGGTAGAAGGGAGGGGACCCTCCAAAGGGGACTAGGAGACCCCCCCCGAGGGGGTGGGGACCGCCCTGGGGATGGGAACCCCCCCCCAGAATGGGAAGCTCCCCCAGCCCCAAAATGAAGAAGCCCCAGATTGGGGTCCCCAGGTGCCCCCCCCCCAGGGAGAGTTTGGAGATCTTAGAATGGTGGGGACCCCCCTAAAGGGGACTGGGAGACCCCCCCCCCGAGGGGTTGGGGACCCCCCCCAATGCATAGGGACCTCTCCTGTGGGGGTAGGGACCCCCCAGGAGGAAGAAGAAAGGCCAAAATTGGGGCCCCCAGGTGCCCCCCAATAAATTTTGGGGGCCTTAAAAGGGTGAGGACTCCTCTAAAGGGGGCTAAGAGACCCCCCCCGAGGGGGTGGGGACTCCATTTTGGGAGGGTCCTAACCCCATTTTGGGGATCCCCTCATTTGGGGGGGTCCTGACTCCACTTTTTGGGTCCTTTCACCCATTTTGGGAGGGGTCCCCTGTCTGGGGGGGGTCTCCTTTAGGGGTGGGCTCCCAGCACCATTTGGGGGGGGTTGCCCCCTTTTTGGGTCCTTTCACACATTTTAGGGGGGGGTCCTGACCCCAACTGGGGGGCCCTCGTTTGGGGGGGGGATATGATTCCTCTATTTGAGTCCTTTCACCCCATTTTGGGGGGGGTGTCCTGACCTCAATTTAAGGGGGGGGAGAGCTTCGGGGGTTGGGGGGAGGGGCAGATTTCAGGGTCCCCAACCCCTCCCCCCAACCTTTTCCTGTATTTGGGGGGGGTCCCCCCAGCACTTCCCCTTTCCCCCCCCCTGCACATTGCCCTCCCCCTCCCCTTTCCTCTCCCCCCCCATTTATTTATTACCCCAAATGTGAATCCCTAGGGGTGGAGGGGCAGGGAACAAAGGGGGGGAGGGGTGGGGAAGGGGTGGGGAGGGGTCTTTGGGGGGGATTGGGGGGGGCCCTGGGGTGTTTTTTTTTTATACATAGAAGAATTTTTATTTAAAGCTGCTTTGGGGGGGGCAAAAATTCCTCCCCCACCCCTCCCCCTCCCTCAGCCCCCTCCTCTCCCTCCCCCAGTTTGGTTTCTGCCTCCTCCTCCCCCCTGCCCCCTCCCCCCCCCCCTCGGTTTATAAACCACCAGAGAGAGAAAAGAGTCCAAGTGGTGACTTCAAGGGCGGGGGGCAATGAGGGGACCCCCCCCCCAATGGGGGAGGGCTTTGGAGGGGTCCTGGGGGGAGCTTGAAAAGATTTGGGGAGGGCTGGGGGGTTCCTGGGGGAGTTTGGGGTGCTTTGGGGGGGTTCTGGAGGGGGTTGGGGGATATCTGGAGGGGTGCTGTGGGGGGTGTTGATGGGGCTTGGGGGGTCCGGGGGGGTGCTTGAAGGGGCCTGGGGAGGGCCTGGGGGGGTCTGAGGGGGCCTGAATGGGGTTGAGGAAATCGGGGGGAGGGTCTGGGGGAGGTTGGGGGACGCTGGGGGGGTTGTCATAGGGGGTCCTGAGAAGGGGGGGTTGGGTCTGGGGGGGTCTCTGGGGCAGGATCAGCTCCTCTGTGGGGCAGCTGGGGGATCCCTGGGGGTCTTTGGGGCAGAATTTTGCCCTCCCCCCCCAACCCGGGGGATATTTAGGGAGCCGGGGGAGCGGCAGCGTGTGGAGGGGGCGTGGCTTGTGGTGGGAGGGGCGTGGCTACGAGCGCTTCCCCGGCACGCCCTGTACGGCACAGGCGGCCTGCAGAGACCGGAAACCAGGCACAGGGCAGCCCCAGCCCCTCCCAGCCCCCTCCCAGCCCCTCCCAGCCCCTCCCAGCCCCTCCCAGCCCTTGGTCTTGTTGAATCTCATGAGGTTGTCCTGGGCCCAGCTCTGCAGCCTGTCCTGCTGCCTCGGGATGGAAACCCAGCTCCATCTGCTAGCCCCCAGCTCCATCTGCTAGCCCCCAGGTCCATTTGGTGAAGGTCTGTTTGAGGTCAACCTTTGTGGAGCAGGCCTGGGACGTGCCCCAGATGTGCCCCAGGGGGAGGTTGGAGGTGATGCCCTCTGAGGTCCTCCCCAGCCTGAGCCATCCTCTGGTGCTTGCACAACCTCCAGGCCCCAGCCCTTGGCAGCTCTTCCCCCACTAGGTGCTGCACTTCCCCCCCGGGAGCTGCTTCCCAGAGCCCTGCTCACTCCTCCACACCTCAGGTCCCAGCTCAGCCTTTCAGAGGCAATCAGAAGATAAAGCCCAGATCAGCTGGTTGGGATTTAATCTCTTGGGGGTGGGGAGGGGTAAGAAGGTCACAATCTACAGCCACCTCAGCTCCTCCTGACAGCTCCTCCTGACAGCTCCTCCTGGAGACCTCCTGACACCTCCTCCTGGAGAGTTTCTCCTCAGCTGCCCACTGCCAGGCTCCCAGCAGCTGCCCCCAGCCCAGCCCCCAGCAGTTGCCCACAGCCCAGCCCCCAACAGCTGCCCCCAGCAGCTGCCTCCAGCTTTAGGGGCTCCAGGGTGGAGTCCTGACCCTTGGGTGAGAGGAGGAGCTGAGGGATTTCAGCCACCTTGGGGCCCAGCCTGACTCAGAAAGGTCGAAGGATTAGGAAGGACTCAGGAGGGTCAAAGAGGGACTCAGAAGGGTCAAGGGCTCAAGGAGGGACTCAGAAGCATCAAAGGAGTGAGGAGGGAGGGTCAGAGGAGGAACTCGGCAGGGTCAGAGGAGTGAGGAGGGACTCAGAAGGGTGAAGAAGGAGCTCAGAAGGGTCAGAGGGTCAAGGAGGGACTCAGGAGGGTCAGAGGGTGTGGTGGTGAAAGTTCATTTCTCCCACACACCCAAAGAAACCACGGCTAACCCGGTGGGAGAAGCGCCAGTGGTAAGAGCTGTGCTTCCCGGCAGGATGAGCTGCGGTGGGTGTGCACACAGTGCGCAGTGGTTACACTACGTACAGAAACATGCAGCGGAGAACGCAATACAGAACAAAGCTTTCCCTCCTCCAGCCAGGAGGGCCCCCCCCCTGCCCCCCCCCTCTCCCCCCACCTCCCTTTTTTCCCCCAAAAAGGGTTAGAGAGAGAGAAAAGGGAATTATTAAGGAGGGAATTCTGTTAGCTCAAAGCCTGTGCAAGGATTCGTTTCCTATCTGTTAGCTCAAGGTCAACTCCGTCCTGCACAGCTGCTGCTCAGAGACAGACAGAGACAGGCAGGCTGAAAAAGACAGACAGACAGAACTGAGACTCCAACTGAACTAAAAGTTGCCTTCTACCAATGAAATTGGTTTAGAATGTCATGTTTTCACTTTAACACCAAACCATTCAGCCAGAGTGTTCCAGCAACTGTCCCTTCCTTAAAGGCACAGCCAGAAACGGTCACACTCCACCCCTTCTAAACGACTTCGTTGGCTGTTCGTGCTGTCCCTCCAATCTGACGCGATAGCTGCAGTTTGTAAGGGAAGTCTGTAGTCCATTCTGGCTATCCTCAGGTGTAGATGATGCAGAAGTCCAAGAAAATCAGGAAACAAGAAAGTGGAAAACAGTTTGTCTCCTCGCAGACAAAGCGAAGAAAGGGACACAGGGACTCTCAGTTGACTCAGGGCTCTCAGGGCTCTCAGGGTTCGTGCACCGTAGATTCCTCATGGATTCTTCCTTTGGATGCGATGTAGCTGTACAGCACTCTGAAATTAAACTCTCTCAGCTACAGTTAAATCTCTTTGTGGCATACACTGAATCTCACCATTCTCCTGCATCACCCAATAAGTGTGACCCGGACCTGCTGCTGAAACCACCCCTCGGACAGGTTTAGCCTCTCCTGAGGGCGAAAATACCCAAACAGTTTTACCTAACAGATTCTTTTCTCTAACAACAGGAACTCTATCCCCTTCTACTTTCTGTAGCAGATCTGATGTGCAGCTCCAGCTCGGTTCACTGAACCTCTACTATTCACCAGCCAGGTTGCTTGTGCTAGATGCTTCTCCCAGTTTTTCAAAGCTCCACCTCCCGTGGCTTTGAGAGTGGTCTTCAACAAACCGTTGTAGCGTTCAATCTTCCCTGCAGCTGGTGCACAGTAGGGGATGTGGAATATCCACTCCATGCTGTGCTCTTTTGCCCAGCTCTTTACAAGGTTGTTCCTGAAGTGAGTTCCGTTGTCTGACTCAATCCTCTCTGGAGTTCCGTGTCTCCACAGGATCTGTCTCTCCAGACCGAGAATGGTGTTGCGTGCAGTTGCATGTGGGACTGCGTAAGTTTCCAGCCATCCGGTGTTTGCCTCTACCATAGTAAGCACGTACTGCTTACCAGAACGAGAACGTGGTAGAGTGATGTAGTCAATCTGCCAGGCTTCACCATACCTGTACTTGGACCATCTGTCACCATACCACAAGGGCTTAATTTGCTTTGCCTGCTTGATAGCAGCACAAATGTCACAGTCATGGATGACTTGTGTGATGGCATCCATGGAAATGTCTATGGATCTGTCACGAGCCCACTGGTATGTTGCATCTCTGCCTTGATGTCCTGATGAATCGTGAGCCCACCGAGCTAAGAATATCTCACCTCGGTGTTTCCAGTCGAGATCAAGTTCAGAGTCCTTGTCTACTTGAGAAACTCTTGCAGCTAGATCTGCCTGATGGTTGTGCTGCTGTTCCTCAGTAGCTTTGCTCTTAGGAATGTGAGCATCAATGTGTCTCACCTTCACTGGAATTCTCTCGACTCGATCAGCAATATCTTGCCACAGGTCGGCTGCCCAGATGGGTTTTCCTTTCCTCTGCCAGCCATTCTTCTTCCAGTTCTTTAGCCAACCCCACAGAGCATTGGTTACCATCCATGAGTTGGTGTAGAGATAAAGCTTTGGCCATCTCTCACGTTCAGCTACGTCGAGAGCTAGCTGCACAGCTTTTACCTCTGCAAACTGACTGGATTCTCCTTCTCCATCCTTCGCCTCTGCAACTCGGCGTGTTGGACTCCACACGGCAGACTTCCACCTTCGCTTGTTCCCGACGAGACAACAGGAACCGTCTGTGAACAAAGCATATTTCTTCTCATCATCAGAAAGGTCATTGTAAGGAGGAGCTTCCTCAGCACGAATTACTCTCTCCTCTGGAGGTTTAGCACAGTTGGTACCTTCAGGCCAACTTGAGATCACCTCCACCAGACCAGGTCTCTCAAGATTTCCCATTCGAGCTCTCTGTGTTATCAGAGCCATCCACTTGGACCAGGTGGAATCTTGGTGCTGTGGGTTAGTCTTGGTGCCGTGGGTTAGTTGTTTGGGTGGTGTTGGATTGGTTGATGGGTTGGACGCGATGATCTTGAAGGTCTCTTCCAACCTGGTTGATTCTATGTATTTTATGTATCTGTGGCATGATGTGGTGTGGAACCTTTGCCTTTGAACATCCAATTCAAAACTGGCAATCTGGGAGCTAGAAGTTGTGATTCAGTTCCAATCACTTCAGAAGCTGCTTTCACTCCTTCATAGGCAGCTAGAATCTCTTTCTCTGTTGGAGTATAATTAGCCTCTGAACCTCTGTAACCTCGACTCCAGAAGCCAAGATGTCATCCACGTGTCTCACCTGGAGCTTTTTGCCACAAGCACCAGGTTGGACCATTGTCACCTGCAGCCGTGTACAAAATGTTCTTAACCTCTGGACCATCTCAGACAGGTCCCAGTCCCACTGCTTGAACTACTTCCTGCTTTATCTGGTCAAAGGCTGCTTGTTGTTCAGGTCCCCAGTGGAAACTGTTCCTCTTTCGAATCATATCATACAGAGGTTTCACAATCTGACTGTATCCAGGGATGTGCAGTCTCCAGAATCCCACTGTCCCCAGGAAACGCAGAGTTTCTTGCTTGTTCGTGGGATTTGCCATGGTAGAGACTCTGTTTACCACATCCACTGGGATGTGTCGGCGTCCATCCTGCCACTGCACTCCCAGAAACTGGATCTCTGTGGTAGGACCTTTCACCTTGTCTCTCTTGATGGCAAAACCTGCACCCAGGAGAATGTCCATGATTTTGTTACCTTTCTCGAAGACTTCCTCAGCAGTTTTACCCCAGACGATGATATCATTGATGAACTGAGTAGAATAGAATAGAATAGAATAGAATAGAATAGAATAGAATAGAATAAACCAGGTTGGAAGAGACCTTCGAGATCATGGTGTCCAACCTATCATCCAACACCACCTAATCAACTAAACCATGGCACCAAGCATCCTGTCAAGCCTCGCCCTGAACACCCCCAGCGACGGCGACCCCACCACCTCCTCAGGCAGCCCATTCCAATGGGCAATCACTCTCTCTGTGTAAAACTTCCTCCTAACCTCCAGCCTAAACCTCCCCTGACGCAGCCTGAGACTGTGTCCTCTTGTTCTGGTACTGGTTGCCTGGGAGAAGAGACCAACCTCCGCCTCACTACAACCTCCCTTCAGGTAGTTGTAGAGAGCAATAAGGTCACCCCTGAGTCTCCTCCTCTCCAGACTAAGCAACCCCAGCTCCCTCAGTCTCTCCTCATAGGGCTTGTGCTCCCAGCCCCTCACCAACCTTGTCGCCCTTCTCTGGACATGCTCCAGCAAGTCAACCTCCTTCCTAAACTGAGGGGCCCAGAACTGGACACAGCACTCGAGGTGCGGCCTAACCAGTGCAGTGTACAGGGGCAGAATGACCTCCCTGCTCCTGCTGGCCACACTGTTCCTGATGCAGGCCAGGATGCCATTGGCCCTCCTGGCTGCCTGGGCGCACTGCAGGCTCATGTTCAGTCTACCATCAACCAGCACCCCCAGGTGCTGGATGTGTTCTGGAGCACCACCTTCCTCCGGAGGGTGGAAGGTAATCATGGATTACTGCATGACAGATGCTGGAGCTGTGGATCCAGCCCATTGGCAGCCTGTTGAAAGTGTACTGGATTCCTCTCCAGGTGAAAGCAAACTGAGGCCTGCACTCCTCTGCTATGGGAATAGAGAAGAAGGCATTAGCAATGTCTATGGTAGCATACCATTTGGCCTCTTTGGATTCCAGCTCATACTGGAGTTCCATCATGTCTGGTACTGCTGCACTCATAGGCGGAGTTACTTCATTCAGGGCTCGGTAGTCCACTGTCAGACGCCAGTCTCCATTCGGCTTTCGCACAGGCCACACTGGACTGTTGAAAGGTGAATGAGTTTTGCTGATGACTTTCTGACTCTCCAGCTGATGAATCAGATTCTGAATGGGCAACAAAGGGTCAGGGTTGGTTCTGTATTGTCTGTGATGCACAGGCTGAGAAGCAACCGGCAACTTAATGTCCTGAATCTTGTGTTGTCCCACAACTGCAGAGTCATCAGAAAGCTCAGGTCTATCGCAGTATCGCTAAGGTTGGAAGAGACCTCAAAGATCATCGAGTCCAACCTGTCACCACAGACCTCAAGATTAGACCATGGCACCAAGTGCCACATCCAATCCCCTCTTGAACACCTCCAGGGACGGTGACTCCACCACCTCCCTGGGCAGCACATCCCAATGACGAACGACTCGCTCAGTGAAGAGCTTTCTCCTCACCTTGAGCCTAAACCTCCCCTGGTGCAGCTTGAGACTGTGTTCTCTTGTTCTGGTGCTGGTTGCCTGGGAGAAGAGACCAACCCCTTCCTGGCTACAACCACCCTTCAGGTAGTTGTAGAGAGCAATGAGGTCTCCCCTGAACCTCCTCTTCTCCAGGCTAAACAATCCCAGCTCCCTCAGCCTCTCCTCACAGGGCTTGTGCTCAAGGCCTCTCCCCAGCCTCGTTGCCCTTCTCTGGAAGGTCTGACAGACAGCTTCAATTTTTGTCCATCAGCTTCTACAGAAGCTACTCCAAAAGCCCATTTGTGACCCTTAGGGTCCTTGAAACGCCCTTCTCTCAGAAAATCAGTTCCCAAAACACAAGGTGCATCAGGTCCACTCACAACTGGATGCTTCCTCCACTGTTTACCAGTTAAACTTAGATCAACCTCCACCTTAGTTAACTCTTGAGATCCACCAGTGACTCCCAGAGTAGTTATAGGCTCTGAGCCCTGATAATTTGATGGCAATATGGTGCACTGAGCTCCTGTGTCAACCAAGGCCCTGTCCTTCCCAAATTGTGAAGTGCCAGGCCACTGGATGTACACATCCCAATAGATTCTGTGATCTCTATTACCCCTCTCCTCCCCCTGGCGGGAGGCAGGGCACCCCTAGCTGTGGGGAACATGCCCACATGTGCAACGAGCACACTGTGCAGGGTTAGAACTGGAGCCACTGTTGAGGCTGCTGGAGTTGTCCTGGGGAACTGTGGCAGTAACAGCTACCCTTCTGGTATTGCTGCCTCGGGTTCTGCCACTTTGCAGTTCCCTCAGCCTCCTGAAGAGATCAGAAGTTGGTTGCCCATCCCATCTGTTCATGTTCTCACCAAGCTGATCACACAGAGTCAGCCAAATAGTCCTACGGGATTGCCTTGGTGGTCTGCTTTGGTTTGGTCTGGTTTGGAATGACCTCCTTGGAGGATGTCTGTTCCTCACAGATGAAACCTGTACCCACCTGGAGGAAGAATTGGAATTGTCTTTGTGCCACTTGGGATATGGTGGTTTTGAATTCATCCTTCAGCTCTTTCATGCAATTCTTTATCTCACCGGACAGAGTTTCAATGGCTGAAACCAAAGGGACACGTGTCATGCTGTCCTCCAGTTGTCTCAGCTGATCAGTGAATTGGCCAACCGTGGGAGCAGCTCCACCATCATTTCTTGCTACAATTCTGCTTGCCAGAATGTTTGCATAATTAGGAGGAGCAAGCTTGATGAGCTTTTTAGCCAGACCATTTCCTACAGGAACATCATAAGGATTCAGAGATTCATGTTCACCATAGAGTATCTCTCTGACAGCAAACTCTCTCAGATGCTTAATTCCCTTATCTATGGTAGTCCAGGGCTTAGGATTCCATGGAAGATCATCTCAGGATGGGTGTCCCAGGAGAGCTGCCATTAAAAGGTGTATCCACAGATTAACCTTACCAAGAGACCTGCCTAGATGTCTCTCTACTCCATTATCCTTCGAGAGAGTTCCTAGCTGAGCTGCTGACTTGTCTCCAACCATCAGAGCTGGAGCACCTGTATTGTAACATCTACCAAGCCAAGCTAGGACTGGCTCCTTACCTGCTCTGATGTAATCCTTATGCACGTGTCTAAGCTCTTCCCTTGGTGCTGAACAGTGATGAATATCATCTGCCTCCTCCTCTGCCTCCTCTTCCTCAGCTTGTTGTCCCCATAATCCTGCTGACACTCTCCTAAGGATCTCTTTAAGCTCAGAAGCACCTCCACTACCTGCTGTCCCATCAGGACCTGCAATTTGCCCTGCATCTCCATCCTGTGATGGTCTCAACAACTCAGCTATATCTTTAAGACAAACCTTCTCCTCCTCCTCAGCAGGCTCTTTTCTAGCAGAAGCCCCCTCCCCAGCAGCAGTATCTTGCTGTTCTCCCCCACCAGCTCCTGGATCAGCTTTGTGCTTTCCACTTCTCTTCTCTAAAACCGCTCCTTGCTTAGTTGGAGCTGTGTTTGAATTCACAGCTGCCTTAGCAGAAGCTGACAGGCTTTGAGCCGGACCAGCTGCCGCAGAGGACACTTCCGGTCCTGCCGAGGAAGAAGGAGGAAATGGCTTTGCCTCTCCGATGGCTGCCGAGGACGTGGGAGCCGCCGTGCCGGGAGCTGCCGCTGCCTGATTGCCAGGCTCGCCAACAGCACCGTTCAAAGCAGCCTTCCCCACAGCCTTTTTAGCTCTCTCTTTAACTGACACAGGTTCTCCGCTCTCCTCATCGCTAGAGGTCTCTGGGGTCGAGTTAGAGCTCTGCTTCCTTCTCTTTGGTCTACGCTTAGTAACGAAACAGGCCTTAGATACCTTCTCCTCCCAGTGCAGTGCATATAACAAGTACACATTAATCATCACCAGCAGCAGATTCACACACATCAAATAAATCACCTTTGGAGCCATCACTTAAAAGTTACTCTTCCACCTACTGGAGTCTTGCACTCCTTTACCTCGATTGGCAGCGTGCTCGCTGTTACATCTCTGTGTCGATGAAGCCAAAAGGATCCCAGGCACCCCTCAGAGAGAAGCTGAATCTTAAACCATAAGTATAATTTATACATTAAGTCTCAGCCTCAGTGACCACAAAGCAGTCCTAGAGCAGACTTGCAGATCAGGACAGAACACATTGAAAAGATCAGACGCTCTACAACCCAAACCACTTCGGTGTTTGCAGCTCCAACTCGGGCAGACAATCAGGCAAGCAAGTGTTGCCCTGCTTCTGGACAGCGATTATCCACAAGCCCCACGTTGGGCACCAATTATGTGGTGGTGAGAGAAAGTTCAGCCTTCCTCCCCCTCCCCCCAAAGAAACCACAGCCAACTCAGTCAGAGAAGCGACCATGGATAAGAGCTATATTTACAAGCAGGGTGAAATGCAGATGGGTTGGGAACCGGCAGGAGGGCCGAGCCCAGAGAGTGGTGGTGAATGGTGCCACAGCCAGCTGGCAGCCAGGCACCAGTGGCGTCCCCCAGGGATCAGTGCTGGGCCCCAGCCTGTTCAGTATCTTCATTGATGATCTGGATGAGGGGGTTGAGTCAGTCATCAGCATATTTGCAGCTGACACCAAGCTGGGAGCAGATGTTGGTCAGTTAGAGGGCAGAAGGGCTCTGCAGAGGGACCTTGACCGACTGGACAGATGGGCAGAGGCCAACAGGATGGCATTCAACAAGTCCAAGTGCCAGGGGCTGCACTTTGGCCACAACAACCCCATGCAGAGCTACAGGCTGGGGGCAGAGTGGCTGAGAGCTGCCAAACAGAGAGGGACCTGGGGGTGCTGATTGACAGCCACCTGAACATGAGCTAGCAGTGTGCCCAGGTGGCCAAGAGGGCCAATGGCATCCTGGCCTGTATTAGGAACAGTGTGGCCAGCAGGAGCAGGGAGGTCATTGTGCCCCTGGACTCTGTGTTGGTTAGGCCACACCTTCAGTACTGTATCTAGTTCTGGGCCCCTCAGTTCAAGAAGGACATTGAGACACTTGAAGGTGTCCAGAGAAGGGCAACAAGGCTGGGGAGAGGCCTTGAGCACAGCCCTGTGAGGAGAGGCTGAGGGAGCTGGGGTTGCTTAGCCTGCAGAAGAGGAGGCTCAGGGGAGACCTCATTGCTCTCTACGACTACCTGAAAGGTGGTTGTAGACAGGAGGGGGTTGGTCTCTTCTCCCAGGCAAGCAGCACCAGAACAAGAGGACACAGTCTCAAGCTGCACCAGGGGAAGTTCAGGCTGGAGGTGAGGAGAAAGTTCTTCACCGAGCGAGTCGTTCGCCATTGGGATGTGCTGCCCAGGGAGGTGGTGGAGTCACCGTCCCTGGAGGTGTTCAAGAGGGGATTGGATGTGGCACTTGGTGCCATGGTCTGGTCATGAGGTCTGTGGAGACAGCTTGGACTCGCTGAGCTTTGAGGTCTCTTCCAACCTTAGCGACGCTGCGACATGTCGGGACGCATGTCGGGACGCGTGCAGGGACTCCCTTGTCGGTGAGGCAGGGATCCTGCATGGGTTCAGAGCAAGCAGCTTATGTAGGAAACGCTGAGCAGGGCGAGCAATGCCCTGACACTCTTGCACCACTGCTGCTCATTGACTTTTCTCCTTTGAGACGCAGCTGTCCATTGTTATCTGCGTCCCATATCAGGTTGATCTTCTCCAGCATGGAGGCAAGTGTCCTCCTGTCTCACACTTCAGGTTGTTTACCACGGTCAGCTCTTCTTTATCATCACAGTACCACAGTCTCACAGTATCACAGTCTCACAGTATCACTAAGGTTGGAAGAGACCTTGAGGATCAGCGAGTCCAAGCTGTCTCCACAGACCTCATGACCAGACCATGGCACCAAGTGCCACATCCAATCCCCTCTGGAACACCTCCAGGGACGGTGACTCCACCACCTCCCTGGGTAGCACATCCCAATGGCGAACGACTCGCTCGGTGAAGAACTTTCTCCTCACCTCCAGCCTAAACCTCCCCTGGCACAGCTTGAGACTGTGTCCTCTTGTTCTGGTGCTGGGTGCCTGGGAGAAGAGACCAACCCCCACCTGGCTACAGCCACCTTTCAGGTAGTTGCAGAGGACAATGAGGTCTCCCCTGAGCCTCCTCTTCTCCAGGCTGAACAACCCCAGCTCCCTCAGCCTCTCCTCACAGGGCTGTGCTCAAGGCCTCTCCCCAGCCTTGTTGCCCTTCTCTGGACACCTTCAAGAGTCTCAATGTCCTTCTGAAACTGAAGGGCCCAGAGCTGGACACAGGACTCAAGGTGTGGCCTATATGTTAGGTCAAGGTCAACTCCGTCCTGCGCAGCTGCTGCTCAGAGAGAGGCTGAAACAGGCAGGCTGAAAAAGACAGACAGACAGAACTGACTGAGACTCCGACTGGACTGAAAGTTGCCTTCTACCAAGCTACCAAGGAAATTGGTTTAGAATATCTTTGGTTTCAATGCATTCAGCCAGAGTGTCCCAGCACTGTCCCTTCCTTACAGGCACAGCTGGAAACGGCCACAGGGGGCAGGCATGGCTTCGGGAGGGCCAAGTGAGAGGGCATTTGGTGACCCTGGGAGCAGAGTGGGGACACTGTGGGGACACTGTGGGGACATTTGGTGACCCTGGGAGCAGAGTGGGGACACTGTGGGGACACTGTGGGGGCATTTGGTGACCCTGGGGACACTTGGGGCTATGCTCTGCTAAGTGCTGCCCAGGCACTGCCCAGCTGAAGCCTTTCCCAGCTGTGTGGGCAACAAAGAGGGAGGAGCTGGAAGCCACTGGCAAGTTGAGAAGGTTATGACCTGAAGGCCCCCAGTGGGAGCTGCTGGGATGAGTCCCATGCCTGGAGTGAGGCTGTGGGTGGCTGCAGGCCCTGCAGAAGGGACAGTGGGGGTGGAGGGGGTTGTCCTCTAGGATTTTGGGTGGAAGAGACCTTTGAGATCATTGAGGCCAACCAGGATCCCAGCACTGCCAGGGCACCACCAAGCCATGGCCCTCAGCACAGGGCTTTGAACATCCTCCAGGGCTGGGGACTCCACCACTGGCCTGGGCAGCCTGAGCCAGGCCTGGACAATCCTTTTGGAGAAGAAATTGCTCCCCATGGCCAGCCTGAACCTCCCCTGGGGCAATTTGAGGCCATTCCCTCTTGGCCTGTTGCTTGGTCCCCAGGAGAAGAGACCAAACCCAACCTCACCCCAGCCTCTGGTCAAGGAGTTGTAGAGAAGGTCTTGAGAAGAGGAGGAGCAGGAGCTGGGTGCATCCAGGAGGTGCCTCAAGGTAAAGGTCAGAGAAAGAAGAGGAGGAGCAGGAGCTGGGTGCAACCAGGAGGTGCCTCAAGGTAAAGGTCAGAGAAAGAAGAGGGGGAGCAGGAGCTGGGTGCATCCAGGAGGTGCCTCAAGGTAAAGGTCAGAGAAAGAAGAGGGGGAGCAGGAGCTGGGTGCATCCAGGAGGTGCCTCAAGAGCAAGGTGCAGAAGTCCCATGGCCAAGCCAGGAGCCTCCTGCTCCTTGCTTATCTAATCAAGGGCCATAAGCTGGAGCTGGCACATTCCAGCTTCTCCTTATCTCCAACCCTTTGAGCTTCACATTGGGCACCAGCCTGGTGAGACCAAGGAAAGGGCCTGGAAGGGTCAAAGTGAGAAAGGAAGAACTCCTTGAGTGGAGATAAAGGCACCTGGAGAGGGCACACGGCAGCCACGTGAGCCAAGGAAGTGCCCAGCTTGAGGAGGGGCTCAGAAAGGTCAAGGAGGGAATCAGAAGAGTCAAGGAGGAGGGCAAAAAGGTAAAGGGATTGTGGAGGGACTCAGGAGGGTCGAAGGACTGAGGAGAGACTCAGAAAGGTCAAAGGATCAAGGAGGGACTCAGAAGTTCTGGGGGTCCCCAGCACAAGAAGGACTTGGAACTGTTGGAGAGGGTCCAGAGGAGGCCCCCAAGATGCTCAGAGGGCTGCAGAACCTCTGCTGTGGGGTCAGGGTGGGAGGCTTGGGGCTGTTCAGCCTGGAGACCTCAGAGCAGCCTCCCAGCACCTGAAGGAGGCTCCAGGAGAGCTGGGGAGGGACTTCTGAGAGGGAGCTTGGGGGTGCCAGGATGGCTTGAGACTGGAGCAGGGGAGGTTTAGGTTGGACATGAGGAGAAGTTCTTCACCATGAGGCTGAGGAGATGCTGGAGCAGGCTGCCCAGGGAGGCCATGGATGGCTCAGGGCCAGGCTGGAAGAGGCCCTGAGCCACCCTGGGCCCGTGGCAGGGGGGGGTGGAACTGGAGGAGCTTGGAGGTCCCTTCCAACCCAACCCTTCCTGGGGATGAATGCAGGGGAGCTGGGAGGTTGGAGGTGCTGGGAAGAGCTTCTCCTCCTCCCTGGGTGGAGCTGCCCTGAAGGAGTCTTGCTCCTGAATTCTTGGGAAAGGTTTCTCCATCCTCTTGAGGTGAAGGAAAGAGGTTTTAGGGGTAGCCCAGGTGGCTCTGAGCAGCTGCTCTGGGGCTTGAGGGTGGAGCCAGGGAGGTCCAAGGAAGCCTTGGATGAGTTGGAACCAATTTGGCCTCTTGGCCTTTCACAGCCTCCCAGCAGGGTCAGGTTTGGAAGGGACCTCTGGGAGCTCATCCTGCTCCAGCAGGGCCAACCCCCAGCAGCTTGCCCAGGAGGGGTTGGGAGGTCACCAGAGAAGGAGGCTCCACAGCCTCTCTGGGCAGCCTCCTCCAGGCCTCCAACAGCCTCCAAGCCAAGAATATTTCTCTGGATGGAACCTCCCTGGTGCCAGTTTGTGCCTGGCCCTGGGCACCACTGAGCAGAGTCTGCCCCCAGCCTCTTGCCCCCCCACAGCTCCCTTAACTCGTGCTGAGCATTGCTCAGACCCCCCCCTGGGGCTGCTCTGCTCCAGGCTCTCAGCCCCAGGGCCTCCTCACAGAGCTTCTCCACCCCCCCCAGCACCTTCCCAGCCCCTCCCAGTACCTCCCTAGTCCCCCCCCAGTACCTCCCCAGCCCCCACTTGACTCTCTCCAGCAGTTCCCTGCCCCACTGGAACTGGGGAGCCCAGAACTGGTCCCAGTGCTGCAGGTGAGGCCTCCCTAGAGGCAGAGTAGGGGCTGGGGAGGAGGAGAAGCTCCCTTGACCTGCTGCCCACACTTCTTCATGCCTTGCAGGGGACCATTGGCCACAATTCCTTTGTCTCCATCACCTGGCTGAGGCCTTGGGGTTATTTATTTCTCCTCCAGGTGATGAAAATTCCTGAAATCAGGAAAAACCTCTCCTGATCTTCCCCCCCCCCCTCCTTTTGCAGCCCTCTAGTGGAAAACTTCCAGGGCTGGGAGCCAGCAGGGCAGCAGAAACCTCAATGGGTGGCAATGCAATGCCCCTGGCTGGTGACTCACTCAGGCTCTGCACAATCAGCAAAACCAAGCTGTAAAAACAAAACAAACCAAAAAAACCAAAGAAGAGGAATGATGAAAGAGCAGGGAAAAACCCCAGGCACATCCTGGCCCCAGCTGCGGGATTGGCCTCTCCTGGCTGATAAGAGAAGGTGATAAAGGCTGGCAGCCACCTGGAAGCCACAGCAAGGCTGGAGGAGGACAGAGCTCAGCTCTAAGGTAGGTGAGGAGCAGCAGGGGCTGGGGAGCAGAGAGCCTGGGGCTGGGGGGCAGCAGAGCCTGGGGCTGGGGGGCAGCAGAGCCTGGGGCCGGGGAGCAGAGAGCCTGGGGCTGGGGGGCAGCAGAGCCTGGGGCCGGGGAGCAGAGAGCCTGGGGCCGGGGAGCAGAGAGCCTGGGGCTGGGGAGCAGCAGAGCCTGGGGCCGGGGAGCAGAGAGCCTGGGGCTGGGGGGCAGCAGAGCCTGGGGCCGGGGGGGAGCAGCAGAGCCTGGGACTGGGGAGCAGCAGAGCCTGGGACTGGGGAGCAGAGAGCCTGGGGCCGGGGAGCAGAGAGCCTGGGGCCGGGGAGCAGCAGAGCCTGGGGCCGGGGAGCAGCAGAGCCTGGGGCCGGGGAGCAGAGAGCCTGGGGCCGGGGGGCAGCAGAGCCTGGGGCCGGGGGGGAGCAGCAGAGCCTGGGGCCGGGGAGCAGCAGAGCCTGGGGCTGGGGGGCAGCAGAGCCTGGGGCCGGGGGGGAGCAGAGAGCCTGGGGATGGGGAGCAGCAGAGCCTGGGGCTGGGGAGCAGAGAGCCTGGGGCTGGGGAGCAGCAGAGCCTGGGGCCGGGGGGGAGCAGCAGAGCCTGGGGCCGGGGAGCAGCAGAGCCTGGGGCTGGGGGGCAGCAGAGCCTGGGGCCGGGGAGCAGCAGAGCCTGGGGCTGGGGAGCAGCAGAGCCTGGGGCTGGGGGGCAGCAGAGCCTGGGGCTGGGGAGCAGAGCCTGGGGCTGGGGAGCAGAGAGCCTGGGGCCGGGGGGGAGCAGCAGAGCCTGGGGCCGGGGGGCAGCAGAGCCTGGGGCCGGGGAGCAGCAGAGCCTGGGGCTGGGGAGCAGCAGAGCCTGGGGCCGGGGGGGAGCAGCAGAGCCTGGGGCCAGGGGGGCAGCAGAGCCTGGGGCTGGGGGGGAGCAGAGAGCCTGGGGCTGGGGAGCAGCAGAGCCTGGGGCTGGGGAGCAGCAGAGCCTGGGGCCGGGGGGGAGCAGCAGAGCCTGGGGCCGGGGAGCAGCAGAGCCTGGGGCCGGGGAGCAGAGAGCCTGGGGCTGGGGGGGAGCAGCAGAGCCTGGGGATGGGGAGCAGAGAGCCTGGGGCCGGGGAGCAGCAGAGCCTGGGGCCGGGGGGGGAGCAGAGAGCCTGGGGCCGGGGAGCAGCAGAGCCTGGGGCCGGGGAGCAGAGAGCCTGGGGGCGGGGGGGGGAGCAGCAGAGCCTGGGGCCGGGGAGCAGCAGAGCCTGGGGCCGGGGAGCAGCAGAGCCTGGGGCCGGGGGGGAGCAGAGAGCCTGGGGCCGGGGGGGAGCAGCAGAGCCTGGGGCCGGGGGGGGAGCAGCAGAGCCTGGGGCCGGGGGGGAGCAGCAGAGCCTGGGGCTGGGGAGCAGCAGAGCCTGGGGCCGGGGAGCAGCAGAGCCTGGGGCCGGGGGGGAGCAGAGCCTGGGGCCGGTGAGCAGAGAGCCTGGGGCCGGGGAGCAGCAGAGCCTGGGGCCAGGGGGGAGCAGAGCCTGGGGCCGGGGGGGGAGCAGCAGAGCCTGGGGCCAGGGGGGAGCAGAGCCTGGGGCCGGGGGGGGAGCAGCAGAGCCTGGGTCCAGGGGGGAGCAGAGCCTGGGGCCGGGGGGGGAGCAGCAGAGCCTGGGTCCAGGGGGGAGCAGAGAGCCTGGGGCCGGTGGGGAGCAGCAGAGCCTGGGTCCAGGGGGGAGCAGAGAGCCTGGGGCCGGGGGGGGAGCAGCAGAGCCTGGGGCCGGGGGGGGAGCAGCAGAGCCTGGGGCCCGGGGGGGAGCAGCAGAGCCTGGGGCTGGGGAGCAGAGAGCCTGGGATTGTGGAGTAGCACATCCTGGGATTGTACATCATCAGATCCTGGCGCTGTGGAGCAGCAGAGCCTGGGGATCAGTGGATCCTGGGATGGGGAATCAGTAGATACTAGGATTGTGCATCAGTAGATCCTGGAATTCTCCATCAGTAGATCCTGGAATTCTCCATCCTGGGACTCTGGAGGCTTTGGACTCTTTTATTTGCTTCTTTCCTATGGAGGAAAACTGAAATGTAGAGAGGGAAGACTTGGAGGTGAAAAGTCTGAAAGTGGAGAAGAGACTGAGGCTGCAGGAGGGCTGGGGAACGATGGAAGAGGCTCAGGGGGCTGGGGAACGATGGAGGAGGCTCAGGGGGTGCTGGAACGATGGAAGAGGCTCAGGGGGTGCTGGGGAACGATGGAGGAGGCTCAGGGGGCTGGGGAACGATGGAAGAGGCTCAGGGGGCTGGGGAACGATGGAGGAGGCTCAGGGGGCGGGGGAACGATGGAAGAGGCTCAGGGGGTGCTGGGGAACGATGGAGGAGGCTCAGGGGGCTGGGGAACGATGGAAGAGGCTCAGGGGGCTGGGGAACGATGGAAGAGGCTCAGGGGGTGCTGGGGAACGATGGAAGAGGCTCAGGGGGTGGTGGAACGATGGAGGAGGCTCAGGGGGCTGGGGAACGATGGAGGAGGCTCAGGGGGCTGGGGAACGATGGAAGAGGCTCAGGGGGCTGGGGAACGATGGAAGAGGCTCAGGGGGCTGGGGAACGATGGAAGAGGCTCAGGGGGCTGGGGAACGATGGAGGAGGCTCAGGGGGTGCTGGAACGATGGAAGAGGCTCAGGGGGTGCTGGGGAACGATGGAGGAGGCTCAGGGGGCTGGGGAACGATGGAAGAGGCTCAGGGGGCTGGGGAACGATGGAGGAGGCTCAGGGGGTGGTGGAACGATGGAAGAGGCTCAGGGGGTGCTGGGGAACGATGGAGGAGGCTCAGGGGGCTGGGGAACGATGGAAGAGGCTCAGGGGGCTGGGGAACGATGGAAGAGGCTCAGGGGGTGCTGGGGAACGATGGAAGAGGCTCAGGGGGTGGTGGAACGATGGAGGAGGCTCAGGGGGCTGGGGAACGATGGAGGAGGCTCAGGGGGCTGGGGAACGATGGAAGAGGCTCAGGGGGCTGGGGAACGATGGAAGAGGCTCAGGGGGCTGGGGAACGATGGAAGAGGCTCAGGGGGCTGGGGAACGATGGAGGAGGCTCAGGGGGGTGGTGGAACGATGGAAGAGGCTCAGGGGGCTGGGGAACGATGGAGGAGGCTCAGGGGGTGCTGGAACGATGGAAGAGGCTCAGGGGGTTGGGGAACGATGGAAGAGGCTCAGGGGGTTGGGGAACGATGAAAGAGGCTCAGGGGGCTGGGGAACGATGGACGAGGCTCAGGGGGCTGGGGAACGATGGAAGAGGCTCAGGGGGTGCTGGGGAACGATGGAAGAGGCTCAGGGGGCTGGGGAACGATGGAAGAGGCTCAGGGGGCGGTGGGGCAGCGGCAGAGGTTGCCCAGGGAGGTGTTTCTGTCGCACCAAGGCAGAGCAGAGCTGGGCAGTCCTGGAGGTTTGGCTGTCTCAGCTTGAGGAAGCTGAGGAGAAGCCCCCGGGTGCTGCCTGCCCTCGGAGATCCAGAGGGAGGCGCTCAAGAGCCAAGGACATGTCAGTGGAATCCCTTCAGGACCTGGGCCAGAGGCTGCTTTGCCCCCGGAGCTCCACAGGGCGGCGCCCGAGAGCTGACAGCCCCCCCGCGTTCCCCGCAGCCCTTTCCTGCTCACCACCAAAATTTGTTCTTTTCCCTTTGCTTTTGGTGGTTTTTTGTTTCCTTCCCCCAGGATGGGGAAGAGGAAGTTCAGCAAGTTGGAGATCACTTTGATTGTCCTCTTCTGCCTGGTGGTGGTCGCTCTGTGCGTCCTCATCGGGCTCTTGGCCACCAGGGATTCAGCGTCCTCAGAGGATGCCGGTGAGTGGCCCCTTCCCACCTGCGGCTCTGTGGCGTCTGGAGGCCTCTGGAGAGCTGCGTGGACACGCGTGGGGGGGTGTGGAGCCCTCAGGACAGGAGTGAGGACACGCGTGGGGGGGTGTGGAAGGCTCTGGCCACTCATGTGGACATACGTGGAGGGTGTGGAGCCCTCGGGACAGGAGTGAGGACACGCGTGGGGGGGTGTGGAGCCCTCAGGACAGGAGTGAGGACACGCGGGGGGGTGTGGAGCCCTCAGGACAGGAGTGAGGACACGCGGGGGGGGGGGTGTGGAGCCCTCAGGACAGGAGTGAGGACACGCGGGGGGGGGGGTGTGGAGCCCTCGGGACAGGAGTGAGGACTCGCGGGGGGAGGGCTGTGGAGCCCTCAGGACAGGAGTGAGGACACGCGTGGGGGGGTGTGGAGCCCTCAGGACAGGAGTGAGGACACGCGGGGGGGGTGTGGAGCCCTCAGGACAGGAGTGAGGACACGCGTGGGGGGGTGTGGAGCCCTCAGGACAGGAGTGAGGACACGCGTGGGGGGGTGTGGAGCCCTCAGGACAGGAGTGAGGACACGCGGGGGGGGGGTGTGGAGCCCTCAGGACAGGAGTGAGGACACGCGGGGGGGTGTGGAGCCCTCGGGACAGGAGTGAGGACACGCGGGGGGGGTGTGGAGCCCTAAGGACAGGAGTGAGGACACGCGGGGGGGGGGTGTGGAGCCCTCAGGACAGGAGTGAGGACACGCGGGGGGGTGTGGAGCCCTCGGGACAGGAGTGAGGACACGCGGGGGGGTGTGGAGCCCTAAGGACAGGAGTGAGGACACGTGGAATCCACGGGCAGGATGAGAGCCAAAGGTTTGAAAGTAGAGCAGAGGAGATCCTTGCAGCAGAGATTGAGGAAGGACTCGGAAGGGTCGGAGGGGGTCGAGGAGGGGTCGAGGAGGGGCTGGGGAGGGGTCGAGGAGGGGCTGGGGAGGGGTCGAGGAGGGGCTGGGTAGGGTCGGGGGGGGTCGAAGAAGGGGTCGAGGAGGGGCTCGGGAAGGGGCTCAGAAAGGGTCGAGGAGGGGCTGGGGAGGGGTCGAGGAGGGGCTGGGTAGGGTCGGGGGGGGTCGAAGAAGGGGTCGAGGAGGGGCTGGGGAGGGGTCGAGGAGGGGCTGGGGAGGGTCAAAGGTTTGAGGAGGGACTAAGAGTAGCAGTAATAACAACAATCACAGCAAGAGCAATGCTGCCATAGCAGCAGGGGGAATAATAGTAATCAATAATGACATTGAAGGGTAATAAATACTGCTGGGGATCGTCCTAAGGGCAGTAAGCAGCACAGTGCCCCAGTGATGGTGATTGTGGTCAGTTATTGGGGGCAGTGGTAGCAGCATTACTGACGTTAGTGGTATCTTATGCTTAACAGTAATATGATGATTGCATGATTAGTTTATCATTAACCACATTGTTATCAATATTGTTATTAACATTAGATTATTATTGCGTGATGGTTGTGTTGCTATGATGATGATGATGATAATAGCATCATCATCATCGCTGAGTGTCTCCAACTGATCACCAGTTGCTAATAATCAATGCCCCAGGCACGTGACCCGCGACCCTTCCGTCCCAGAATGCCCTCCCAGCCCCGAGGCTATTAGGCCCCGGCCCATCGTTATTGCTATTAGCATTATTAATTAGCTAATCATTTAATGGTTTGTACTAACCATTCTCCCCTCCCCATCTCCTCCCCCCTCCCCATCTCCTCCCCCCCTCCCCATCTCCTTCCCCCCCTCCCCATCTCCTTCCCCCCCTCCCCATCTCCTTCCCCCCCTCCCCATCACCTTCCCCCCCTCCCCATCTCCTTCCCCCCCTCCCCATCTCCTTCCCCCCCTCCCCATCTCCTTCCCCCCTCCCCATCTCCTCCCCCCTCCCCATCTCCTCCCCCCTCCCCATCTCCTCCCCCCTCCCCATCTCCTCCCCCCTCCCCATCTCCTTCCCCCCCTCCCCATCTCCTTCCCCCCCTCCCCATCTCCTTCCCCCCCTCCCCATCTCCTTCCCCCCCTCCCCATCTCCTTCCCCCCTCCCCATCCTCCTTCCCCCCTCCCCATCCTCCTTTCCCCCTCCCCATCCTCCTTTCCCCCTCCCCATCCTCCTTCCCCCCTCCCCATCCTCCTCCCCCCTCCCCATCCTCCTCCCCCCTCCCCATCTCCTCCCCCCTCCCCATCTCCTCCCCCCTCCCCATCTCCTCCCCCCTCCCCATCTCCTCCCCCCTCCCCATCTCCTCCCCCCTCCCCATCTCCTCCCCCTCCCCATCTCCTCCCCCTCCCCATCTCCTCCCCCTCCCCATCTCCTCCCCCTCCCCACTCCCCATCTCCTCCCCCCTCCCCCCTCCCCATCTCCTCCCCCCTCCCCCCTCCCCATCTCCTCCCCCCTCCCCTCTTCCCATCTCCTCCCCCCTCCCCCTTCCCATCTCCTCCCCCCTCCCCCTTCCATCTCCTACCCCTCTCCTCCCCCTTCCTTCCTCCTCTCCTCCCCCTCCCTCCTCTCCTCCCCCTCCCTCCTCTCCTCCCCCTCCCTCCTCTCCTCCCCCTCCCTCCTCTCTTCCCCCTCCCTCCTCTCTT
This sequence comes from Dryobates pubescens, assembly GCF_014839835.1. NCBI lineage: Eukaryota > Metazoa > Chordata > Aves > Piciformes > Picidae > Dryobates > Dryobates pubescens. Next base: position 17,039,230 of record NC_071636.1, read on the forward strand.
CCACCTCCCTCCTCTCTCCCCCCTCCCTCCTCCTCTCCTCCCCCCTCCCTTCCTCCTCTCCTCCCCCCTCCCTTCCTCCTCTCCTCCCCCTCCCTTCCTCCTCTCCTCCCCCTCCCTTCCTCCTCTCCTCCCCCTCCCTTCCTCCTCTCCTCCCCCTCCCTTCCTCCTCTCCTCCCCCTCCCTTCCTCCTCTCCTCCCCCCTCCCTTCCTCCTCTCCTCCCCCCTCCCGTCCTCCTCTCCGCCCCCCTCCCTTCCTCCTCTCCTCCCCCCTCCCTTCTCCTCTCCTCCCCCCTCCCCATCTCCTCTCCTCCCCCCTCCCCATCTCCTCTCCTCCCCCCTCCCCATCTCCTCTCCTCCCCCCTCCCCATCTCCTCTCCTCCCCCCTCCCCATCTCCTCTCCTCCCCCCTCCCCATCTCCTCCCTCCCCCTCCCCATCTCCTCCCCTCCCCATCTCCTCCCCTCCCCATCTCCTCCCATCCCCATCCTCCTCCCCTCCCCATCTCCTCCCCTCCCCATCTCCTCCCCGCCCCCTCTCCTCCCCTCCCATCTCCTCCCCTCCTCCCCCCTCCCCATCTCCTCTCCTCCCCCCTCCCCATCTCCTCTCCTCCCCCTCCCCATCTCCTCCCCTCCCCCCTCCCCATCTCCTCCCCTCCCCCCTCCCCATCTCCTCCCCTCCCCCCTCCCCATCTCCTCCCCTCCCCCCTCCCCATCTCCTCCCCTCCCCATCTCCTCCCCTCCCCATCTCCTCCCCTCCCCATCTCCTCCCCTCCCCATCTCCTCCCCTCCCCATCTCCTCCCCTCCCCATCTCCTCCCCTCCCCTCCTCCTCCCTCCCCTCCTCCTCTGCCTCCCTTCCTCCTCCCTCCCCTCCTCCTCTGCCTCCCCTCCTCCTCCCCTCCCCTCCTCCTCCCCTCCCCTCCTCCTCCCCTCTCCCACCTCCTCCCCTCCCCTCCTCCTCCCCTCCCCCTCCCCTCCTCCTCCCCTCTCCCCCTCCTCCTCCTCCTCTCCCCCTCCTCCTCCCCTCCCTCCCTCCTCCTCCTCTCCCCCTCTCCTCCTCCCCTCCCCTCCTCCTCCCTTCCCCTCCTCCTCCCCTCCCCCCCTCCCCTCCTCCTCCCCCCCCTCCCCATCTCCCCTCCTCCTCCCCCCCTCCCCATCTCCCCTCCTCCTCCCCCCCTCCCCATCTCCCCTCCTCCTCCCCCCCTCCCCATCTCCCCTCCTCCTCCCTCCTCCCAGAGTTTTCCCCTTCCTGCCCAGCCGTGGCCACAGCCCAGAGGGTCGACTGCATCCCGGACCAGATCGCCACCAAGGTCTGGAATGAGGGGGGACCCCCCCTGCCCTCCCTGATAATTAGTTATTAGCTGTTAATAGTGGTGTGAAATTAGTTAGTGTGAGTTAAAAATGACGTGGGATTTGTTAGTATTGGTTAATAGTGGGGAGGAGTGCGTTAATGTTAGTTAATGATGGGGAGGAGCTAGTTAATATCAGTTAATAATGGCCAGGAGCTAGTTAATATTCATTAATAATGGCCAGGAGTTAGTTAATATCAGTTAACAATGGTGAGGAGTGTGTTAGTGCTAGTTAATAATGGCCAGGAGTTAGTTAATATCAGTTAATAATGGGGAGGAGCTAGTTAATATTCATTAATAATGGCCAGGAGTTAGTTAATATCAGTTAACAATGGGGAGGAGTGTGTTAATGTTAGTTCATAATGGCCAGGAGTTAGTTAATATCTGTTAATAATGGGGAGGAGTGTGTTAGTGCTAGTTAATAATGGCCAGGAGTTAGTTAATATCAGTTAATAATGGGGAGGAGCTAGTTAATATTCATTAATAATGGCCAGGAGTTAGTTAATATCAGTTAACAATGGGGAGGAGTGTGTTAATGTTAGTTCATAATGGCCAGGAGTTAGTTAATATCTGTTAATAATGGGGAGGAGTGTGTTAATGCTAGTTAATAATGGCCAGGAGTTAGTTAATATCAGTTAATAATGGGGAGGAGCTAGTTAATATTCATTAATAATGGCCAGGAGTTAGTTAATATCAGTTAACAATGGTGAGGAGTGTGTTAGTGCTAGTTAATAATGGCCAGGAGTTAGTTAATATCAGTTAATAATGGGGAGGAGCTAGTTAATATTCATTAATAATGGCCAGGAGTTAGTTAATATCAGTTAACAATGGGGAGGAGTGTGTTAATGTTAGTTCATAATGGCCAGGAGTTAGTTAATATCTGTTAATAATGGGGAGGAGTGTGTTAGTGCTAGTTAATAATGGCCAGGAGTTAGTTAATATCAGTTAATAATGGGGAGGAGTATGTTAATATCAGTTAATAATGGCCAGGAGTTAGTTAATATCAGTTAATAATGGGGAGGAGTGTGTTAGTGCTAGTTAATAATGGCCAGGAGTTAGTTAATATCTGTAAATAATGGGTAGGAGTGTGTTAGTGGTAGTTAATAATGGCCAGGAGTTAGTTAATATCTGTTAATAATGGTGAGGAGTGTGTTAATATCAGTTAATAATGGCCAGGAGTTAGTTAATATCCGTTAATAACGGGGAGGAGTGTGTTAATTGTAGTTAATAATGGCCAGGAGTTAGTCAATATTAATTAATAGTGGTGAGGAGTGTGTGAATGTTAGTTAATAATGGTGAGGAGCTAGTTAATATTCATTAATAATGGCCAGGAGTTAGTTAATATCAGTTAATAATGGGGAGGAGTGTGTTAATTCTAGTTAATAATGGCCAGGAGTTAGTTAATATCAGTTAACAATGGCCAGGAGTGTGTTAATGCTAGTTAATAATGGCCAGGAGTTAGTTAATATCAGTTAATAATGGGGAGGAGTGTGTTAATTCTAGTTAATAATGGCCAGGAGTTAGTTAATATCAGTTAACAATGGCCAGGAGTGTGTTAATGTTAGTTAGTAAGGGTGAGGAGTTAGTTAATATTCATTAATAATGGCCAACAGTTAGTCAATATTAGTCAATAATGGCAAGGAGTTAGTTAATGTGAGTTAATAATGGTGAAGAATTAGTGAATATTAGTCAATAATGATGTGGAATTAGTTAATATTAGGTAATGATGGTGAGGAGTGTGTTAATATTATTAATGGCATGGAATTAGTTAATGTGAGTTAATAAGGGTGTGGCACTAGTTAATATTAGTCAATACTGGTGAGGAATTAATGTTAGTTAATAATGGTGAGGAGTTTGTTAATATAAGTTGATGATGACATGGAATTAGTTAATGTGAGTTAATAATTAGTCAATAATTAGTCAATGTGAGTCAATGGTGGTGTGCAGTTAGTTAATGTGAGTTGATAATGGTGGTTGGGCTCCAGGGTGGGGTTCAGCTCTCCTCAAATCTCCTCTCTGGGGCCAGAGCCTCTGCTCGCGGCGCGGCTGCTGCTGGAGCCCCCTCAGCGACCCCAACGCGCCCTGGTGCTACTTCTCCTCAGACCATGGCTACACAGTGGATGGGGACCTGGTGACCACGCAGCAGGGTGAGTTGGCCTCTCCCTCCCTCTCTCCCTCCCTCTCTCCCTCCCTCCCTCTCTCCCTTTCTCCCCCTCCCCCTCCCCCATGCTTGGCCATCATTCACTGTTGACCCTCTCCCATGCTTGGCCATCATTCATGGCTGATCACTCATGGTAGACCATCACTCATGGTTGGCCCTCACTCATGGTAGACCCACAGTCATGGCTGGCCATCACTCATGGTTGGCCTTCACTCATGGTTGACCATCATACATGGCTGATCACTCATGGCTGACCAACACTCATGACTGGCCATCACTCATGGCTGACCAACACTCATGGTTGGCTATCACTCATGGTTGACCCACAGTCATGGCTGACCATCACTCATGGTTGACCATCTTGATGGCTGATCATTTCTCCATCCCAGCTCTCCCCCTGCTTTGCCTTTCGGAGGTCCCTTCCCACCCAACCCCTCCTCGGTCTCTTCCCGACAGGCCTGCAGGCGGCGCTGGCCAGGCTCCCCTCGCCGTCGCTCTTCGGCCAGGACATCGACAACCTTCTGCTCACCACCCAGCACCAGACGCCCAACCGCCTCCGCTTCAAGGTGAGCTTCTCCCCACCCCTGCTTGGAAGGGTTTGGACCTCGCTGCTCCACCAGGAGATGTTCCGCAGGTGCCTCCATTCTCCTCCCTGCCCTCTGACCCCCACCCAGCTGTGGCCCTCCCAGGATCTCTGACTGAAAGAGGCTTTGTTTGGACCCAAAAGCCCTTGCAGCAGGGCTCAGCCTTGAGGAGCTCCAAACCCAAAACCATAGAAAGCTTCAGGATTGCTTCTGCCACTCTCAGTGTCTCTGCTCTTCTCTTCTTCTCCTTTCCCTTTTCTCCTTTCCCTTTTCTCCTTTCCCTTTTCTCCTTTCCCTTTTCTCCTTTCCCCTTTCTTTCTCCTTTCCCCTTTCTTTCTCCTTTCCCCTTTCTTTCTCCTTTCCCCTTTCTTTCTCCTTTCCCCTTTCTTTCTCCTTTCCCCTTTCTTTCTCCTTTCCCCTTTCTTTCTCCTTTCCCCTTTCTTTCTCCTTTCCCCTTTCTTTCTCCTTTCCCCTTTCTTTCTCCTTTCCCCTTTCTTTCTCCTTTCCCCTTTCTTTCTCCTTTCCCCTTTCTTTCTCCTTTCCCCTTTCTTTCTCCTTTCCCCTTTCTTTCTCCTTTCCCCTTTCTTTCTCCTTTCCCCTTTCTTTCTCCTTTCTTTCCCCTTTCTTTCTCCTTTCCCCTTTTCTTTCTCCTTCCCCTTTTCTTTCTCCTTCCCCTTTTCCTTCTTTTTAGTCATCATCTTTTTCCCCTCCCCTCCCCTCCCCTCCCCTCCCCTCCCCTCCCCTCCCCTCCCCTCCCCCACCCCCTGCCTCTTTCCCACGGGGAAGTCCAGCTCAGATCAGGCAGAAGTGGGGAATGCTCTCTTCAGCCACCCAAGGAGAGAGGCTGAGCAGGTCTGCCCAGGCTCCATGTTGCCCTTGGTTGATGTTGGTCACTTCTTGGGGTGCTGCTCTCTGGACAGCAGGTGGGGATGGGGAGTTTTTCGCTCCCCAGGTGCAATTTGGATGCTCCTGCTGGGAAGAGGCATCAAGGACTAAATGTCTTCTTTTGGCCTTTTAACCACTTTGTCCTTTGACCTCACTTTGGCCTTTCAACCCCACCCCACCTAGATCACTGACCCCAACAACCAAAGGTATGAAGTCCCCCATGAGCATGTGGGATCCTTCACTGATCCAGCAGCCTCCAACCTCAACTATAAAGTTGAGGTCCAGCACAACCCCTTTGGCATCAAGGTGATCAGAGCCAGCACTGGAAAAGTTGTGTGAGTACATCTGGGGAGTTTCTTCATCTCCAAGTGTGGTGGACTCCATCCCCATGATGGTTGTTAGCTCAGAAGGTATCTTCTTGGGCATAGGAAGTGTGGCCTGGATGACTGGGGAGTGAGGTGGAGGCCAAGTGGTTGAAGGAAAGAAGTCAGAGAGTCGTAGCCAATGGGACAGGGTCTAGTTGGGACAGGGTCTAGTTGGAGGCCAAGTGGTTGAAGGAAGGCAGTCAGAGACTGGTGGCCAATGAGACAGGGTCTAGTTGGGATGGGGTCTAGTTGGAGGCCAAGTGGTTGAAGGAAGGCAGTCAGAGAGTGGTGGTCAATGGGACAGGGTCTAGTTGGGATGGGGTGTGGTTGGGACAGGGTCTAGTTGGGATGGGGTGTGGTTGGGACAGGGTCTAGTTGGGATGGGGTGTGGTTGGGACAGGGTCTAGTTGGAGGCCAAGTGGTTGAAGGAAGGCAGTCAGAGACTGGTGGCCAATGGGACAGGGTCTAGTTGGGACAGGGTCTAGTTGGGACAGGGTCTAGTTGGGACAGGGTCTAGTTGGAGGCCAAGTGGTTGAAGGAAGGCAGTCAGAGACTGGTGGCCAATGGGACAGGGTCTAGTTGGGACAGGGTCTAGTTGGGACAGGGTCTAGTTGGAGGCCAAGTGGTTGAAGGAAGGCAGTCAGAGAGTGGTGGCCAAGGGGGCAGGGTGTAGCTGGAGGGCTATATTCAGTGTAGTCCCTCAAGAGTCATTACTGGGACCAGGACTCATCAAGGACTTGGATGAGGGCACAGAGGGCACTGACAGCCACTTGGCTGCTGGCACCAAGCTGGGAGGAGTGGTGGCACCTCCTCAGTCTGTGAATGAAATTGAATACATGGAATCAATCAATAAATAACATGGAATTGATTTAGATTTGAGTCTATTGAGTTGGATTAAATAAATGGAATGGAATGGAACCGAACTGGATTGGATTGAATTCAGTTGAACTGAATTGAACTGAACTAAACTGAATTGGATTGGCTTGAATTGAAGTGAACTGAAGTGAATTGAGCTGAGTTGAACTGAAGTGAACTGAATTGAGTTGAACTGAATTGAATTCAGGTGAACTGAAGTGAACTGAATTGAATTCAGGTGAACTAAATTGAACTGAAACTGAATTGGATTGGCTTGAATTGAACTGAATTGAACTGGACTGAATTGAGTTGAACTGAATTGAATTGAACTAAACTAAATTGGATTGCCTTGAATTGAATTGAGCTGAGTTGAATTGAACTGAATTGAAGTGAACTGAAGTGAATTCAGGTGAACTGAATTGAACTGAACTAAACTGAATTGGATTGGCTTGAATTGAGGTGAACTGAACTGAATTGAGGTGAACTGAATTTAATTGAACGAAACTGAATTGAATTGAGCTGAGTTGAACTGAAGTGAACTGAATTGAATTGAGCTGAACTGAAGTGAACTGAACTAAACTGAATTGGATTGGCTTGAATTGAAGTGAACTGAATTGAATTGAGCTGAGTTGAACTGAATTGAATTCAGGTGAACTGAATTGAACTGAACTAAACTGAATTGGATTGGCTTGAATTGAAGTGGACTGAATTGAACTGGACTGAATTGAGTTGAACTGAATTGAATTGAACTAAACTAAATTGGATTGCCTTGAATTGAATTGAGCTGAGTTGAATTGAACTGAAGTGAACTGAATTGAATTCAGGTGAACTGAATTGAACTGAACTAAACTGAATTGGATTGGCTTGAATTGAAGTGAACTGAATTGAATTGAGCTGAGTTGAACTGAATTGAATTCAGGTGAACTGAATTGAACTGAACTAAACTGAATTGGATTGGCTTGAATTGAAGTGAACTGAATTGAATTGAGGTGAACTGAAGTGAACTGAACTAAACTGAATTGGATTGGCTTGAATTGAAGTGAACTGAATTGAATTGAGCTGAGTTGAACTGAATTGAATTCAGGTGAACTGAATTGAACTGAACTAAACTGAATTGGATTGGCTTGAACTGAAGTGAACTGAATTGAATTGAGGTGAACTGAAGTGAACTGAACTAAACTGAATTGGATTGGCTTGAATTGAAGTGAACTGAATTGAATTGAGCTGAGTTGAACTGAATTGAATTCAGGTGAACTGAATTGAACTGAACTAAACTGAATTGGATTGGCTTGAATTGAAGTGGACTGAATTGAACTGGACTGAATTGAGTTGAACTGAATTGAATTGAACTAAACTAAATTGGATTGCCTTGAATTGAATTGAGCTGAGTTGAATTGAAGTGAACTGAATTGAATTCAGGTGAACTAAATTGAACTGAACTAAACTGAATTGGATTGGCTTGAATTGAGGTGAACTGAACTGAATTGAGGTGAACTGAATTTAATTGAACGAAACTGAATTGAATTGAGCTGAGTTGAACTGAAGTGAACTGAATTGAATTCAGGTGAACTGAATTGAACTGAACTAAACTGAATTGGATTGGCTTGAATTGAAGTGAACTGAATTGAATTGAGCTGAGTTGAAGTGAACTGAATTGAGTTGAACTGAAGTGAATTGAGGTGAACTGAATTGGATTGGCTTGAATTGAAGTGAACTGAATTGTTGAGTTGAATTGAATTGAATTGAATTGAGGTGAAGTGAAGTGACCTAAACTCAATTCCCCCCAACCTCTACTGACCTGTTTTGGCCAAGTGCCCAAACAGACAGCACCCAGCGGTGTCCAACCCTGCTGCTGTAAAGGCCTGGGGGTCTCGGGGTGGGGATCTTGGTGCTACCCAAAGGACCTAACCTTCCTGACCCACATTTTTTCTGCCCCCTTCTGGTGTTTCTCCAGCTTTGACACCACCATCGGTCCTCTGGTCTACGCCAACCAGTTCCTGCAGCTCTCCATCAGGCTGCCCAGCGGCAACATCTACGGGGTGGGAGAGCAGATCCACAAGCGGTACCAGCACGACCTCAACTGGAGGGTCTGGCCCATATTCACCAGGGGCACCAATCCTTCTGCGGTAACTCCTCCAGCTGAGCGCTTTCCCCCCTTTTCAGCCAGGGAAATTCGGGGCTCTGGCCGTGGTTGGAGCTCTAAGGAGGCCAGGCTGGAGGCGGCTCTGGGCAGCCTGCTCCGGTGGGAGGGGTCCCCACCCACGGCAGGGGGGTTGGGACTGGAGGGTCCTCGAGGTCCCTTCCAACCCTAACAGTTCTATGATCTGCTGAGGCCTGGAGAAGGCTCCAGGGGGGGACCTCGGAGCTGCCTTCCCAGTAGCTGAAGGGATCCTGCAGGAAGGCTGTGGAGGGACTTCTGCGGAGGGCATCTGGAGACAGGCCAAGGGGGAAGGGTTTGAAGCTGAGGGAGAGGAGGGTGAGAATGGAGCTGAGGAAGAAGTGGGAGTGGTGAGACTCTGGAAGAGGCTGCCCTGGGAGGCTGTGGATGCCTCCTGCATGGGGGGTGCTCAAGGCCAGGTTGGATGAATCACAGAATTGTCAGGGCTGGAAGAGACCTCAAGGCTCATCCAGCTCCAAGCCCCCTGCCATGGGCAGGGACTCCTCACAGCAGAGCAGGCTGCTCACAGCCACCCCCAGCCTGGCCTTGAACACCTCCAGGGATGAGGCCTGGAGCTGCTGAGTCTTGTTGCGAGGTGTCCCTGGGCCCGGCAGGGAGGTTGGAGGAGATGAGCTCTGAGCTCCCTCCCAGCCTGAGCCATTCTGGGGTGCTCTGAAATGTCCCCCCCAGACATTTAGGTCAATTCCTTCAGATGTGGAGGTTTTCTCAAATCTGAGGCAAACTCCCCCAGGTTCCCAGGTGGAGTCCCCAGAATTTGGACTCAGTCCTCCCAGGTTTGGGTTTTTTTTTTTTCCCAGGTGGATTTCCACAGATTTGAGAGAAATTCCCCCAATTTTTTTCAGGTGGATTCCCCCAATTTGGGGTCAAGTCTCCCAAATGTTCAGGTGGATTTTGTTAGATTTGAGAGAAATGCCTCCCAAAATTTCAGCTGAATGTCTTTCAGGTAAATTGCCCCAGATTTTCAGGTGGCTTCCCCAGATTTGGGCCCAAGTCTTCCCAGTTTTCAGGTGGATTTTTGTTAGATCTGAGCTAAATTCCACCAAATTTTCACCCAGAGTCCCCAGATTTGGGCTCCATTCCCCCACATTTGGGCCTGCCACAGAATTTTAGCAGCCTGAAGTCTTTCCCCTCCAGGAGAGCCTCAGTCCCCTGAGCTCCCCCAGGCTCCTTCTGGCCACACTGGAGGAATTTTGATGGATTCCCCAAATTTGGGCTCAGTTCTTCCAAATTTTCTAGTTGATTTTGGTCAGTTTTGAGGTAAATTCCACCAAATTTTCAGGTGGATTTCCTCAGATTTAAGGTGAATTCCTCCAGATTTTCAGGTGGATTTTGTTAGACTTGAGGTAAATTTCCCCAATTTATTCAGGTGGATTTTTGTCAGTTTTGAGGGAAATTTCCCCCAAAAAATTTTCTGCTGCATTTCTTCAGCTTTGAGGGAAATTGCTCCCAGATTTTCAGGTGGATTCCCCAAATTTGGGCTCAAGTCTTCCACATTTTCTAGTTGATTTTGGTCAGTTTTGAGGTAAATTCCCCCAAATTTCAGGTGGATTTTGTTAGACTTGAGGTAAATTTCCCCCAAAACTTTCAGCTGCATTTCTTCAGATTTGATCTAAATTCCCCCACATTTTTCAGGTGGATTTTGTTAGATTTGAGGAAAATTCCCTGATTTTTTTTCAGGTGGATTTTGTCAGTGTTGAGGTAAATTCCACCAAATTTTCAGATGGATTTCCTCGGATTTCAGATAAATTCCTCCAAATTTTTCAGGTGGATTTTTGTCAGTTTTGAGGTGAACTCCCTCCAAAAAAATTCAGCTTAATGATTTGAGGGAAATTGCCCCAAATTTTTCAGGTGGCTTCCCCAAATTTGGGCTCGAGTCTTCCCAATTTTCAGGTGGATTTTGGTTAGATTTGAGCTAAATGCCACCAAATTTTCAGGTGGATTTCCTCAGATTTAAGGTAAATTCCTCCAAATTTTCAGGTGGATTTTGTTAGACTTGAGGTAAATTTCCCCCAATTTATTCAGGTGGATTTTTGTCAGTTTTGAAGGAAATTTCCCCCCCAAAAAATTCAGCTGAATGTCTTCAGATTTGAGGGAAATTGCCCCAAATTTTTCAGGTGGCTTCCCCAAATTTGGACTTAAGTCTTCCCAATTTTCAGGTGGATTTTGGTTAGACTTGAGCTAAATTCCACCAAAGTTTCACCCAGAGTCCCCAGATTTGGGCTCCATTCCCCCACCTTTGGGCCTGCCACAGAATTTTAGCAGCCTGAAGTCTTTCCCCTCCAGGAGAGCCTCAGTCCCCTGAGCTCCCCCAGGCTCCTTCTGGCCACACTGGAGGAATTTTGATGGATTCCCCAAATTTGGGCTCAGTTCTTCCAAATTTTCTAGTTGATTTTGGTCAGTGTTGAGGTGAATCCCACCAAATTTTCAGGTGGATTTCCTCAGATTTAAGGTGAATTCCTCCAGATTTTCAGGTGGATTTTGTTAGACTTGAGGTAAATTTCCCCAATTTATTCAGGTGGATTTTTGTCAGTTTTGAGGGAAATTTCCCCCCAAAAAATTTCAGCTGCATTTCTTCAGCTTTGAGGGAAATTGCTCCCAGATTTTCAGGTGGATTCCCCAAATTTGGGCTCAAGTCTTCCAAATTTTCTAGTTGATTTTGGTCAGATTTGAGGTAAATTTCCCCAAATTTCAGGTGGATTTTGTTAGACTTGAGGTAAATTTCCCCCAAAACTTTCAGCTGCATTTCTTCAGATTTGATCTCCCCCAGATTTTTCAGGTGGATTTTGTTAGATTTGAGGAAAATTCCCTGATTTTTTTTCAGGTGGATTTTGTCAGTGTTGAGGTAAATTCCACCAAATTTTCAGATGGATTTCCTCGGATTTCAGATAAATTCCTCCAAATTTTTCAGGTGGATTTTGTTAGATTTGAGGTAAACTCCCTCCAAAAAAAATTCAGCTTAATGATTTGAGGGAAATTGCCCCAAATTTTTCAGGTGCCTGCCCCAAATTTGGGCTCGAGTCTTCCCAATTTTCAGGTGGATTTTTGTTAGATTTGAGCTAAATGCCACCAAATTTTCAGGTGGATTTCCTCAGATTTAAGGTAAATTCCTCCAAATTTTCAGGTGGATTTTGTTAGACTTGAGGTAAATTTCCCCCAATTTATTCAGGTGGATTTTTGTCAGTTTTGAGGGAAATTTTCCCCCCAAAAAATTCAGCTGAATTTCTTCAGATTTGAGGGAAATTGCCCCAAATTTTTCAGGTGGCTTCCCCAGATTTGGGCTCAAGTCTTCCCAATTTTCAGGTGGATTTTGGTTAGACTTGAGCTAAATTCCTCCAAATTTTCACCCAGAGTCCCCAGATTTGGGCTCCATTCCCCCACATTTGGGCCTGCCACAGAATTTTAGCAGCCTGAAGTCTTTCCCCTCCAGGAGAGCCTCAGTCCCCTGAGCTCCCCCAGGCTCCTTCTGGCCACACTGGAGGAATTTTGATGGATTCCCCAAATTTGGGCTCAGTTCTTCCAAATTTTCTAGTTGATTTTGGTCAGTGTTGAGGTAAATTCCACCAAATTTTCAGGTGGATTTCCTCAGATTTAAGGTGAATTCCTCCAGATTTTCAGGTGGATTTTGTTAGACTTGAGGTAAATTTCCCCAATTTATTCAGGTGGATTTTTGTCAGTTTTGAGGGAAATTTCCCCCAAAAAATTTTCTGCTGCATTTCTTCAGCTTTGAGGGAAATTGCTCCCAGATTTTCAGGTGGATTCCCCAAATTTGGGCTCAAGTCTTCCAAATTTTCTAGTTGATTTTGGTCAGATTTGAGGTAAATTTCCCCAAATTTCAGGTGGATTTTGTTAGACTTGAGGTAAATTTCCCCCAAAACTTTCAGCTGCATTTCTTCAGATTTGATCTCCCCCAGATTTTTCAGGTGGATTTTGTTAGATTTGAGGAAAATTCCCTGATTTTTTTTCAGGTGGATTTTGTCAGTGTTGAGGTAAATTCCACCAAATTTTCAGATGGATTTCCTCGGATTTCAGATAAATTCCTCCAAATTTTTCAGGTGGATTTTGTTAGATTTGAGGTGAACTCCCTCCAAAAAAATTCAGCTTAATGATTTGAGGGAAATTGCCCCAAATTTTTCAGGTGGCTTCCCCAAATTTGGGCTCGAGTCTTCCCAATTTTCAGGTGGATTTTGGTTAGATTTGAGCTAAATGCCACCAAATTTTCAGGTGGATTTCCTCAGATTTAAGGTAAATTCCTCCAAATTTTCAGGTGGATTTTGTTAGACTTGAGGTAAATTTCCCCCAATTTATTCAGGTGGATTTTTGTCAGTTTTGAAGGAAATTTCCCCCCCAAAAAATTCAGCTGAATGTCTTCAGATTTGAGGGAAATTGCCCCAAATTTTTCAGGTGGCTTCCCCAAATTTGGACTTAAGTCTTCCCAATTTTCAGGTGGATTTTGGTTAGACTTGAGCTAAATTCCACCAAAGTTTCACCCAGAGTCCCCAGATTTGGGCTCCATTCCCCCACATTTGGGCCTGCCACAGAATTTTAGCAGCCTGAAGTCTTTCCCCTCCAGGAGAGCCTCAGTCCCCTGAGCTCCCCCAGGCTCCTTCTGGCCACACTGGAGGAATTTTGATGCAGGATTTTTGGGGGTTAGTTTTTGTTTAATGTATTTAGTGATTTAATTTGTTTTAGCTATGTTTTGTGATTTTTGTTTTGGTTTTTAATCCAAATTCTCTCCTTTGGCTGTTGGTTTTTTTTTTTTTCCCCCTTGAAGAATGTAGAGAATTTATATGGAGCTCAGACCTTCTTCCTGTGCTTGGAGGATGAAAGTGGAGCCTCTCTCGGGGTCTTCTTGATGAACAGCAATGCCATGGGTAAGGAAAACAAACAAAAACCCCCAGAGGAGGTTTGGGTTGGAAAACACTGCAGGGTGTGTGTGGGGCAACAGACTTTTGAAGCCCAAAGAAGTGCTGCAAGCTCCAGGGAGGGTTTTGGGGCTTCCTTGACTGCTTTTTTGGTTGGTTGGTGTCTCAGGAGCTTCAACCAGACCAAGGGCAAGGTCCTGCAGCAGGGGCAGGGCAAGCCCAGGCATGGCTATAGGTCAGGCAGGGACTGGCTGGAAAGCAGCCCTGAAGGAAAGGCCTTAGGGGTGCTGGGGGAGGAGAAGCTCAGCAGGAGCCAGCAGGGAGCACTTGCAGCCCAGAGAGCCAAGCAGAGCCTGGGCTGCAGCAAGAGAAGTGTGGCCAGCAGGGCAGGGAGCGGATTCTGCCCCTCTGCTCCACTCTGCTGAGACCACAGCTGCAGCTCGGGGGCCAGCTCTGGAGCCTCTGTGCCAGGAAGGCTCTGGAGGGGCTGCAAGGTGTCCAGGGAAGGGCCACGAGGAGGAGCAGAGGGCTGGAGCTGCTCTGCTGTGAGCACAGCCTGAGGGAGTTGGGGTTGTGCAGGCTGGAGAGGAGAAGGCTCCCAGGAGACCTCATTGTGGCCTTCCAGGGTCTGCAGAGGGCTCCAAGAAAGCTGGGGAGGGACTTTTGAGGGTGTCAGGGAGGGATAAGACTTGGGAGGGATGGAGCAGCACTAGAAGTGGGGAGATTCAGATTGGATGTTAGGAAGAAGTTGTTCCCCATAAGGGTGGTGAGAGCCTGGCACAGGTTGCCCAGGGAGGTGGTGGAAGCCTCATCCTCATCCCTGGAGGTGTTCAAGGCCAGGCTGGATGTGGCTCTGGGCAACCTGCCCTGCTGTGAGGTGTCCCTGCCCATGGCAGGGGGGTTGGGACTGGATGAGCCTTGAGGTCCCTTCCAAGCCTGACAATGATTCTATAATCCTATGATTCTCTGATTCTTGCATTCTCTGTGATTCTTTGGTTCTCTCTGGTTCTCTCTTGTTCCCTGATTCTTTGCTTCCCTTTGATTCTTTGCTTCCCTGATTCCCTTTGCTTCCCTGATTCCCTTTGATTCTTTTATTCCCTTTAATTCTGATTCCCTAATTCCCTTTGATTCTCTTTGCTTCCTTTTGATTCCCTGATGCCCTTTGATTCCCTTTAATACCTTTTGATTCCCTGATGCACTTTGATTCACTTTGATTTACTTTGATTCCTTTTGATTCCCTTTTATTCTCTTTGCTTCCCTTTGATGCCTTTTGATTCCCTGATTCTCTTTGATTCTTTTATTCCCTTTCATTCTGACTCCCTCTGATTCCTTTTGATTCTCTTTGATTCCCTCTGATTCCTTTTGATTCTCTTTGATTCCCTCTGATTCCTTTTGATTCTCTTTGACTCTGATTCTCTCTGCTTCTATGCTTCCATGCCTCTGTGATGCTCCTCCGATCCCATGGCTCTCTGATTCTTTCACTCTCACCTCTCTGGGGCTGCCACCTGGGGCTGTCCCCAGCTGATTTTGTTTCTGCTCTCAGACGTCACCATGCAGCCGGCGCCGGCCGTCACCTACAGAGTCACTGGGGGAGTGCTGGACTTCTATGTCTTCCTTGGGGACACCCCGGAGCAGGTGGTGCAGGAGTACGTCCAGGTAGGTTGGGGAGCACCAGCCCAAAGCATCCTCCAGCTTTGGAGACACTCAAGGGCAGTCCTGGCTGACAGAGCCCTGGAGCAGGCTGCCCGGAGAGCTTGTGGAGCCTCCTTCTCTGGAGACTTTCCAGCCCCAGCTGGGTGTGTGCCTGTGTGGCCTGCCCTGGGGGGTCCTGCTTTTGGCAAGGGGGGAGGTTGGGGCTGGATGATCTCTGGAGGTCCCTTCCAACCCCTGACATTCTGTGGAGCCCTGTGGCCGGTGGTGTTCCCCAGGGATCGATCCTGGTTCCAGTTTTGCTCAGTATCTTTACCAACAGCCTGGCTGAGGGGAGTGAGAGGACTCTCAGCAAGTTCTCTGATGATACAACACTGAGGGGAGGGGTGGCTGCCCCCCTCAGGCTGTGCTGCATCCAATGAGAGCTGGATAGGCTGAGAGCTGGGTGCAGGCAAACCTCATGAAGGTCAATAAGGACAAGTGCAGGGTCCTGCACCTGGGGAGGAATAACAGCAGGCACTAGGACAGGGCAGAGGCTGTCCTGCTAGGAAGCAGCTCCATGGAGAAATACCTTGGAGTGCTGGTGGGCAGCAAGGTCTGCATAGGCAGCATTGTGCCCTGGTGGCCAAGAGAGCCAATGGGATCCTGGGGTGCAGTGAGCAAAGTGTGGCCAGCAGGGCTGGGGAGATTCTGCTCCCCCTCTGTTCTGCCCTGCTGAGACCACAGCTGCAATCCTGTGTCCAGTTCTGGGCTCCCCAATTCCAGAGAGACAGAGACCTGCTGGGGAGAGTCCAAGGGAGAGCCAGGAGGATGCTGAGGGGACTTGAGCATCTCCCCTGCGAAGAGAGACTGAGAGCCCTGGGGCTGTTTAGTCTGGAGAAGAGAAGGCTGAGAGGGATCTGATCAATGTCTATCAGGAGCTGAGGGCTGGGGGGCAAGGGGAGGGGGCCAAGCTCTTCTGGGTGGTGCACAGCAATAAGCCAAGGACCAATGGAGACAAACTGGAACAGAGAAGGCTTCAGCTCAACATGTGGAGAAACTTCTTTGGTGTGAGGGTGGCAGAGCCCTGGGGCAGGCTGCCCAGAGAGGTTGTGGAGTCTCTGGAGACTTTCCAACCCCACCTGGATGCATTCCTCTGCAGACTACCCTGGGTGGTCCTGCTCTGGTGGGGCATGGGGGATGCGTTGGACTGGATGATCTCTGGAGGTCACTTCCAGCCTCTGATGTGCTCTGAGACTGTGAGGCTTTAGGGAATCCACTCCAAAGGAGGGAGGCTGACACCACTCTGTCTGATCCCCCTCCCCCCTCCTAGTTCATTGGGCTGCCAACGTTGCCTTCCTACTGGACCCTGGGCTTCCAGCTGAGCCGCTACAATTACACCTCCCTGGATGAGGTGAAGGCTGTGGTGGAGCAGAACAGAGCCCTCGACCTCCCTTATGTGAGTAAACAACACCTCAGGGCTTGCTCCTCCTCACCTGGGGCTGTTCGGGTTGGCTGTGAGGTTGCTCCTCCAGAAAGTTTCTAGCTGGAAACTTCCATCTCAAGAAGGTTTTCAGCTTCAGGTTTTCAGCTTCTAGTTTCTGTCTCCAGAAGGCTTTCAGCTTCAAGTTTCCACCTCAAGATGATTTTGAGCTTCACCTTTCCGCCTCCAGGAGGTTTTGAGCTTCACCTTTCCGCCTCCAGGGGGTTTTGAGCTTCACCTTTCCGCCTCCAGGGGGTTTTGAGCTTCACCTTTCCGCCTCCAGGGGGTTTTGAGCTTCACCTTTCCGCCTCCAGGGGGTTTTGAGCTTCACCTTTCCGCCTCCAGGGGGTTTTGAGCTTCACTTTTCCGCCTCCAGGGGGTTTGAGCTTCACTTTTCCGCCTCCAGGGGGTTTTGAGCTTCACTTTTCCGCCTCCAGGGGGTTTTGAGCTTCACTTTTCCGCCTCCAGGGGGTTTTGAGCTTCACTTTTCCGCCTCCAGGGGATTTGAGCTTCACCTTTCCGCCTCCAGGGGGGTCTGAGCTTCACCTTTCCGCCTCCAGGGGGCTTTGAGCTTCACCTTTCCGCCTCCAGGGGGTTTTAAGCTTCACCTTTCCGCCTCCAGGGGGTTTTGAGCTTCACCTTTCCGCCTCCAGGGGGGTCTGAGCTTCACCTTTCCGCCTCCAGGGGGGTCTGAGCTTCACCTTTCCGCCTCCAGGGGGGTTTGAGCTTCACCTTTCCGCCTCCAGGGGGGTTTGAGCTTCACCTTTCCGCCTCCAGGGGGTCTGAGCTTCACCTTTCCGCCTCCAGGGGGGTCTGAGCTTCACCTTTCCGCCTCCAGGGGGGTCTGAGCTTCACCTTTCTGCCTCCAGGGGGGTCTGAGCTTCACCTTTCCGCCTCCAGGGGGTTTTGAGCTTCACCTTTCCGCCTCCAGGGGGGTCTGAGCTTCACCTTTCCGCCTCCAGGGGGGTTTTGAGCTTCACCTTTCCGCCTCCAGGGGGGTCTGAGCTTCACCTTTCTGCCTCCAAAATGTTTCTGGTGTAAAATTTCCATCTCATGAACTATTTTGGATCAAAATTTTCGTCTCATGACTATTTTTTGGGCTTAAAAATTTCCACCTCCAGAAGCTTTTTGGCTCCAAATTTCCCCTTCGAGAAGATTTTTTGGCTTCGAATTTGCATCCCAAGAAGTTTCCTTTTCTTTGGCTTAATTTTTCCATCTGAAGAAGTTTTTGGGTTGGGTTGGGGTTTTTTTGGCATCCAGTCAGCTCCGTGGAGAAGGAGCTGGAGGCTGTGGCAGAGCAAGCGCTGTCCGTGGGCCAGCAGCGTCCTCTTGTGGCCACAAGAAGGATCCATTTGGAGAGGTTTAAAGCTACCTCGGGTGTCCACATCCGGCTAAAGGGCCGAGGGGTGGGGGGGAGGGGGTGGTGCCAGCTGCCTCTCTGGGCGGTGTGTTGAGAGGCTCCTAGGCGGCTGGACCCTCTCAAGTACCAGCTGAGGTCCTGCCTGATGTCCCTCCCCAGGACGTGCAGTACATAGACATTGACTACATGGAGAATTGGAAAGATTTCACCTACGACAAAGAGAGGTTCAGAGACCTGCCCAACTTCCGAGCCTTCCTGAACGAGCAGGGGCAGAAGTACGTCCTCATGCTGGTGAGCACGCCTGCCACTCCTCCTCCTCCCTTTTTCCTTCTCACTTCCTTCTCCTTTTTTTCCCCTCCTGCTTCACCTTTTTTTCCCCTCCTCCTTCGCATTTTTCCCTCCCCTTCCCCTTCTCCCCTTCCCCCCTTCCCCTTCCCCCCTTCCCCTTCCCCCCTTCCCCTTCCCCCCTTCCCCTTTCCCCTTTCCCCTTCCCGTTCCCTTCTCTATTCCTTTCCCCCTTCCCCTTCCCCCTTCCCTCTTCCCCCTTCCCCTTCCCCCTTCCTTTCCCCTTCCCCCCTCTCCCCTTCCCCCCTCTCCCCTTCCCCCCTCTCCCCCTTCCCCCTCTCCCCTTCCCCCCTCTCCCCCTTCCCCCCTCTCCCCCTTCCCCTGTGCCGCCACGGTGTCCAGGTTAACCTTCTCCTGCGCTGCTCTCTCCCCGCCAGGACGCCGCCGTGGGCATGTCTCCCATGGCTGACGGCTCCCCGTACCTGGCCTACCAGAGGGGGCAGAGCAGGGGCGTCTGGCTGAACGAGTCCGATGGCCACACGCCGTTGATTGGCAAGGTAACGGCCTGGGGCTGGGCCAAGCCCCGGGGCTGCTCCCTGGGGCTTGGGGAAGGTTTTCCTCCTTTCAGCCGATTTCCCCGGGTGGTTTTGGTGACGTTTTCCCTCCTTTCAGGCTAATTTGCTGGGGTCTGGGGGGTTGGGAGGGAGAGAGGATCTCCTGAAGGGGGAGGAGGATGCTGCAGAGGATGCCTGGACAGGTTGGGTCGATGGGCTGAGGCCAGTGGTATGAGATTCCTGGAGGATCCCTTCAGGTCCTGGCAGGTAGCTCTGAAGTTGCCCTGGGGGTCTTCTCCAGGCTGAACCAACTCCCCCCCCCCCCCCAGCTCCCTCAGCCTGGCCGCAGAGCTGCTCCAAGCCCTTTGTGCCCTCCTCTGGCCTCTCTCTCTCTCTCCATCAGCTTCTGTGTCCTTTATGATGCTGCTGCAGGTAGACAAAACACCTCCTGGGCACATCTTGGGCAGGTCCTAAGCCTGCTCCACAAAGGTGACCTCAACCAAGCCCTGCCCAGGGGCCTTGTCCAGCCTCACCAAATGGACCTGGGGGCCACCAAATAGACTTGAGAGCACAAAAAGGAGCTGGGGGCCACCAGATAGACCTGGGGAACCACCAAATGGACCTGGGAACCACCAAACAGACTTGGGGGCCACCAAATAGACTTTGAGACAATGAAATGGACCTGGGGCCCACCAATTAGTCCTGGGCATTTCCAAATGGACCTAGGGGACACCAAATGGACCTCCACCAAACCCTGCCCAGGGGCCTCGTCCAGCCTCACCTTGAATATCTGCAGGGAAGGAGCCTCCAAGCAGCTCCCTGGGCAGCCTGTGGCAGGGTTCCACCACCCCCCTGGGGAAGAACTTCCTCCTCCTGAGCTCCACTCTCCATCTGCCCTGCTCTGGTTGGAAGCCAGAGACAAATCCCAAGGGGAACAATAGAGAGGTTTAGAGCATTGGCTGAGGGCCAAGGGGATGAGACCCAAAAAAGGGCAAATTTGCTCGAATTTGCTTGAATTTATTTGAAGGCCAATTGAATTTGCTTGAATTTCATTTAAAGCCACTTGAATTTGCTTTAAATCCAACCTAATTTGCTTTGATTTACTTTAATTTGCATCTAATTTAACTTAATTTTACTTATTTCAACTTAATTTCCTTTTGTATTAATTAATTTGATTAATTCTAATTTAATTTCCTTGAGATCTAATTTAACTTAATTTATTTTGACTGAATTTGCTTTAATGAATTTGCTTTAATGGAATCACACCCTAATTTAGCTTAATTCAATTGAATACAACTGAGTTCAATCTAATTTAATGAATGTGTTTAATTTAAACCTAATTTAACTTAATTTTATTCAACTTAATTTACTTTACCTAATTTAATTAGCTTAATTCAATTTCATTCAACTTAATTTAATTTATTTCAACTTAATTACTTTAATGCCTTATGTTTAGTTTAATGGACTTCAACTGAACTTACTGTAGTTTACTCAAACTTAATTTGATTTAATTCAACTTAATTTACTGTAACTTAATTGAAAGTAATTTGATTTGGTTTAACTTCCCCCTTCCCCCCTTCCCCTTCCTCTTTCTCCCCTTCCCCCCTTCCCCTTCCTCTTTCCCCCCTTCCCCCCTTCCCCTTCTTCTTTCCCCCCTGACCCCCTTCCCCTTCTTCTTTCCCCCCTGACCCCCTTCCCCTTCTTCTTTCCCCCCTGACCCCCTTCCCCTTCTTCTTTCCCCCCTGACCCCTTCCCCTTCCTCTTTCCCCCCTGACCCCCTTCCCCTTCCTCTTTCCCCCCTGACCCCCTTCCCCTTCCTCTTTCTCCCCTGACCCCCTTCCCCTTCCTCTTTCTCCCCTTCCCCCCTTCCTCTTTCCCCCCTTCCTCTTTCCCCCTTCCCCCCTTCCCCCCTTCCCCCCTTCCTCTTTCCCCCTTCCCCCTTTCCCCCCTTTCCCCCCTTTCCCCCCTTTCCCCCCTTTCCCCCCTTTCCCCCCTTTCCCCCGTTCCCCTTTCCCCCTTTCCCCCCTTTCCCCCCTTTCCCCCCGTTCCCCCCTTTCCCCCCTTTCCCCCCTTCCCCCCTTCCCCCCTTCCTCTTTCCCCCTTTCCCCCCTTCCCCCCTTCCTCTTTCCCCCCTTTCCCCCCTTCCCCCCTTCCTCTTTCCCCCCTTTCCCCCTTTTCCCTCTTCTTCTTTCCCCCTTTTCCCTCTTCTTCTTTCCCCCTTTTCCCCCTTCTTCTTTCCCCCTTTCCCCCTTTCTTCTTTCCCCCCTTTCCCCCTTCTTCTTTCCTCCCTTTTCCCTTTCTTCTTTCCCCCCTTCCCCCTTCCTCTTTCCCCCCTTTCCCCCCTTTCCCCCTTCCTCTTTCCCCCCTTTCCCCCTTCCTCTTTCCCCCCTTTCCCCCTTCCTCTTTCCCCCTTCCTCTTTCCCCCCTTTCCCCCTTCCTCTTTCCCCCCTTCCCCCCTTCCTCTTTCCCCCCTTCCCCTTCCTCTTTCCCCCCTTCCCCAGGTGTGGCCAGGCCTCACAGTCTACCCAGACTTCACCAACCCTGAGTGCTCTGACTGGTGGCTGGAGGAATGCAGACTCTTCTACGACCAAGTTCCCTTCGACGGGATCTGGATCGTGAGTAGAGCCTGGCTTGAGCCTGGCTTGGGCCTTGCTTGCTTTTTTTGAGCAGAGCTTTTGCTGCCCTGGGGTGAAATTTGTAGTCCTTGGTTTGGGATTTTTTTGGCCTGTCTCAGAGGAATTTGGATAGAAATTGCCTTCAGCTGATGTGCTCTGGCCAGAAGAAGTGAGATTGAATTCATCATCTGATTTTATTTCATTCACTTTCATCCCAGAACTGACCTTCCAGTATCTGAAGGGGGCCTACGGGAAGGGCCTTGGGGGTGCTGGGGGAGGAGAAGCTCAGCAGGAGCCAGCAGGGAGCACTGGCAGCCCAGAAAGCCAAGCAGAGCCTGGGCTGCAGCAAGAGAAGTGTGGCCAGCAGGGCCAGGGAGGGGATTCTGCCCCTCTGCTCCACTCTGCTGAGACCACAGGTGCAGCTCTGGGGCCAGTTCTGGAGCCTCTGTGCCAGGAAGGATCTGGAGGTGCTGGAAGGTGTCCAGAGAAAGGCCATGAGGATGAGCAGAGGGCTGAAGCTGCTCTGCTCTGAGGACAGGCTGAGAGAGTTGGGGTTGTGCAGTCTGGAGAGAAGAAAGCTCCCAGGAGACCTTCTTGTGGCCTTCCAGGATCTGCAGGGGACTCCAAGAAAGCTGGGGAGGGACTTTTGAGGGTGTCAGGGAGGGATAGGACTGGGGGGGATGGAGCAAAACTAGAAGTGGGGAGATTCAGATTGGATGTTAGGATGAATTTGAGCTGAGTTGCATTGAGTTGAGTTGCATTGAACTGAGCTGCAGTGTGTTGAGTTGACTTGAGCTCAGCTGAGCTCAATTGAGTTGACTTGAGCTGCATTGAGTTTTGTTGCGTTGAGTTGAATTGAGCTGCATTGAGATGAGTTGCATTGGATTGTGTTGCATTGACTTGTGTTGAGTTCAGTTGAATTGAGCTGGGTTGAGATGAGTTGCATTGGATTGTGTTGCATTGACTTGTGTTGCATTGAGTTGAGTTGTGTTGAGTTCAGGTGAATTGAGCTGGGTTGAGTTGTGTTGACTTGAGT
This sequence comes from Dryobates pubescens, assembly GCF_014839835.1. Lineage (NCBI taxonomy): Eukaryota > Metazoa > Chordata > Aves > Piciformes > Picidae > Dryobates > Dryobates pubescens. The sequence goes on from NC_071636.1 coordinate 17,061,428, forward strand.
TGAATTGATCTGCATTGCATTGAGATGCGTTGAGTTGAGTTGAATTGAGCTGCATTGAGATGAGTTGCATTGGACTGTGTTGCATTGACTTGAGTTGAGTTGTGTTGAGTTCAGGTGAATTGAGCTGGGTTGAGTTGTGTTGAGTTGAATTGATCTGCATTGCATTGAGATGCGTTGAGTTGAGTTGAATTGAGCTGCACTGAGTTGCATTGAGTTGTGTTGTGTTGCATTGACTTGAGTTGCATTCAGTTGAATTGAATTAATCTGCACTGACTTGAGTTGAATTTAGCTGTGTTCAGTTGAGTTGAATTGAGCTGCATTGAGTTGAGTTGAATTGAGCCGTGTTGAATTGAGCTGTGCTGGGTTGAGTTGCTTTGACTTGAGTTGCATTGAGTTGAGTTGTATTGCATTGGCTTGAGTTGAATTGAGCTGCATTGAGTTGAGTAGAATTGAGCTGCATTGAGATGAGTTGAGTTGAGCTGCGTTGAGTTGCATTGCATCGAGTTGCATTGCGTTGGCTTGAGTTGAATTGAGCTGCATTGAGTTGAGATGCGTTGAGTTGACTTGAGTTGAATTGAGTTGAGTTGAGCTGCGCTGAGTTGCCTTGAAGTGAGATGAGTTGACTTGACCTGCATTGGAGTTGCATTGAGTTGACTTGAGTTGAATTGAGCTGCGTTGAGTTGAGATGCATTGAGTTGTGTTGCGTTGAGTTGAATGGAGCTGCATTGAGATGAGTTGCATTGGATTGTGTTGAACTGACTTGAGTTGTGTTGAGTTCAGGTGAATTGAGCTGGGTTCAGTTGTGTTGACTTGAGGTGTATTGATCTGCGTTGCATTGAGATGAGTTGCATTGAGTTGCTTTGTGTTGAGTTGAATTGTGTTGCATTGACTTGCATTCAGTTGAGTTGAATACATCTGCGCTGTGCTGAGTTGAGTTGCGCTGCGCTGCGTTGAGTTGCGCTGCGTTGAGTTGCGCTGCGCTGCGTTGAGTTGCGCTGCGTTGACTTGAATTGAGCTGCTTTGAGTTGTGTTGAGTTGAATTGAGCTGTGTTCAGTTGAGTTGAATTGAGCTGCTTTGAGTTGAGCTGCATTGAGTTGAGTTGAATTGAGCTGCATTTAGATGAGTTGCAGTGGATTGTGTTGCGTTGAATTGAGCTGCGCTGAGTTGAGTTGTGTTGAGTTGAATTGAGCTGCATTGAGTTGAGTTGAATTGAACTGTGTTGAGTTGAGCTGCATTGAGTTGAGTTGTGTTGCATTAAGTTGAGTTGCATTGCATTGACTTGAGTTGAATTGACCTTTGTTGAGCTATGTTGAGTTGACTTTAGTTGAATTGAGCCGAGTTGAGCTGCACTGAGTTGCATTGAGTTGTGCTGCCTTGGGTTGCATTGAGTTGCATTTACTTGAGTTGAATTGAGCTGCATTGAGTTGCATTGAGCTGCACTGAACTGGTTCCTTCCTGTTAAGTAAGTTTGTAGGGAGGTGTTTGGCTGAAAGGCCAGGAAATGTTGGTTGAAGGAAAAAAAACAAACCACAGAAGCCCAAATTTGTGACATTGGAATTTGTGTGAAATTGGAATTTGTGACTCTTCCCCCCCCCCTCCCTCCCCCCCCTCTTTTTTCAGGATATGAATGAACCTACTAATTTACTGGAAGGCTCAACTAAAGGTTGTGAGGATAATGAATACAACTACCCTCCCTTCACACCACGTAAGTCCTGGCTGCCTTTAGATGTGAGCCAAAAAAACCCCAAAAACAAAAAATATTTTTTTTTAAAAAGGAAATTAAAAATACATTAAAAAATGAAATTGAAAATGAAATTTTAAAAGTAAATTTTAAAATACATTTAAAAATACATTTGAAAATGAAATTGAAAATGAAATTTTTTAAAAGTTAGAAAATAAATTAAGAATGAAATTTAATCAAGTAAACAAAAAGAATACACTAAAAATGCAATTGAAAGTGAAATTTTTAAAGTAAATTTTAAAATACATTTGAAAATTAAATTGAAAATTAATTTTTTTTAAAGTTAGAAAATAAATTAAGAATGAAATTTAATCAAGTAAATGAAAAGAATACATTAAAAAATTAAATTGAAAATGAAATTTTAAAAGTAAATTTTAAAATACATTTAAAAATACATTTAAAAATTAAATAGAAAATGAAATTTTTTTAAAGTTAGAAAATAAATTAAGAATGAAATTTAATCAAGTAAATGAAAATAATACATTAAAAAATGAAATGGAAAATGAAATTTTAAAAGTAAATTTTAAAATACATTTAAAAATGCATTTTAAAATTAAATTGAAAATGAAAATTTTTTAAAGTTAGAAAATAAATTAAGAATGAAATTTAATCAAGTAAACAAAATGAATACATTAAAAAATGAAATTTTAAAAGTAAATTTTAAAATACATTTAAAAATACATTTAAAAATTAAAAATTACATGAAAAAATAGAAAATAAATTTAAAAGGAAATTTAATTAAATAAATTTAAAAATACATTAGAAATGAAATGGAAAATTAAATTTTAAAGTGAAATTTTAAAATGCATTTTTAAAATAAAATTTAAAATTAAATTTAAGCAAGAAAATTAAAAAATAAATTTAAAAATAAATTTTAAAGGAACTAAAAAAACAAATTAAAAATACATTTTAAAATGAAATGGAGACTTAAATTTTAAAATGAAATTTAAAAATTAGAAAATAAATGAAAAAGGAAATTTAATCAAGTAAATTTAAAAATGCATTAGAAATGAAATGGAAAATTAAATTTTAAAGTGAAATTTTAAAATGCATTTTTAAAATGAAATTAAAAATTAAATTTGAGCAAGTAAATTTAAAAAATAAATTAAAAAGGAACTTTAAAAATTAAATTTAAAGGGAACTTTTAAAATTAAATTTAAAAGGAACTTTAAAAATTAAATTAAAAATACATTAAAAAATGAAATGGAGACTTAAATTTTATAATGAAATTAAAAAATTAGAAAAGAAATTTAAAAATAAATGTAAACAAGTCCATTCAAAATGTATTTTAAAAATTCAATTAAAAATTAAATTAAATGCATTTTTAAATTAAAAGAAAGATGAATTTTTTAAAAAGGTTAGAAAAGAAATGAAAAATAAAATGTAAACAAGTGAAGTTGAAAAGCCATTGTAGAAAGTGAAGTTGAAAAGTGTGGTGGGTTGAGAGAGGGCTTAGCTCTCCTTCCTCCACAGAGTAAGAAACCACAGCTAGCCCAGTGGAAGAGCAAGGCTATATATTTACAAGCACATATGGAAAGCAGGTTATGTATAACACAATCTATCCAGGGATTTACAATATATACACAGAAATATACAGCAAAGAGAAATAACACAACAAAAATCCCTCCCCAGGGAGGGATCCCCTCCCTGTAACCCCCTCTCTCCCCCTTACCTCCCTTTTTCCCCAAAAAGGGGTTAGAGAGAGAGAAAGGCAACTTACTAAGGGAAAGAGTTGTTAGCAAGCTTCAAAAGCCCATGCAGGATTAGTGTTTGCTTATCTGAAGGCCAACTCCAGCAGTTCTCGAAGAAGCAGGCAGGGAGAACAGGCTGAAACCCAAACTCCCCCAACTCCCAAACCAAACTGAATGGAGGGAAAAAAATTCCAACTGCTCCACAATCTAAAGCTGCATTTTGTCTATCCACCAATGAAATTCGTTTAGAATATCAGAATGTTTTGGTTCTAGTACCCAAAACATTTAGCCAGAGTGTCCCAGCACTGTTTGGTCTTAAAGGCAGAGCCTCAAACGGTCACAAAAAGGCGCTGGGGGACGTGGAGTGGAAAAGGCGCTGGGGGAAGTGGAGTGGAAAAGGCGCTGGGGGAAGTGGAGTGGAAAAGGCGCTGGGGGAAGTGGAGTGGAAAAGGCGCTGGGGGACGTGGACCGGAAAAGGCGCCGGGGGACGTGGACCGGAAAAGGCGCCGGGGGACGTGGACCGGAAAAGGCGCCGGGGGACGTGGAGTGGAAAAGGCGCCGGGGGACGTGGAGTGGAAAAGGCGCCGGGGGACGTGGAGCGGAAAAGGCGCCGGGGGGACGTGGAGCGGAAAAGGCGCCGGGGGACGTGGAGCGGAAAAGGCGCCGGGGGGACGTGGAGCGGAAAAGGCGTTGGGGGGACGTGGAGCGGAAAACGCGTCGGGGGGACGTGGAGTGGAAAAGGCGTCGGGGGAAGTGGAGTGGAAAAGGCGTCGGGGGGACGTGGAGTGGAAAAGGCATCGGGGGGACGTGGAGTGGAAAAGGCGTCGGGGGACGTGGAGTGGAAAAGGCGCCGGGGGAAGTGGAGTGGAAAAGGCGCCGGGGGACGTGGAGCGGAAAAGGCGCCGGGGGACGTGGAGCGGAAAAGGCGCCGGGGGACGTGGAGCGGAAAAGGCGCCGGGGGACGTGGAGCGGAAAAGGCGCCGGGGGGACGTGGAGCGGAAAAGGCGCCGGGGGGACGTGGAGCGGAAAAGGCGTTGGGGGGACGTGGAGCGGAAAACGCGTCGGGGGGACGTGGAGTGGAAAAGGCGTCGGGGGAAGTGGAGTGGAAAAGGCGTCGGGGGGACGTGGAGTGGAAAAGGCATCGGGGGGACGTGGAGTGGAAAAGGCGTCGGGGGACGTGGAGTGGAAAAGGCGCCGGGGGAAGTGGAGTGGAAAAGGCGCCGGGGGACGTGGAGTGGAAAAGGCGTCGGGGGGACGTGGAGTGGAAAAGGCGTCGGGGGGACGTGGAGTGGAAAAGGGGTCGGGGGGACGTGGAGTGGAAAAGGCGTCGGGGGAAGTGGAGTGGAAAAGGCGTCGGGGGGACATGGAGTGGAAAAGGCGCTGGGGGAAGTGGAGTGGAAAAGGCGTCGGGGGGACATGGAGTGGAAAAGGCGTCGGGGGGACATGGAGTGGAAAAGGCGCTGGGGGACGTGGAGTGGAAAAGGCGTCGGGGGGACGTGGAGTGGAAAAGGCGTCGGGGGGACGTGGAGTGGAAAAGGGGTCGGGGGGACGTGGAGTGGAAAAGGCGCTGGGGGAAGTGGAGTGGAAAAGGCGCTGGGGGAAGTGGAGTGGAAAAGGCGCCGGGGGACGTGGAGTGGAAAAGGCGTCGGGGGGACGTGGAGTGGAAAAGGCGTCGGGGGGACGTGGAGTGGAAAAGGGGTTGGGGGGACGTGGAGTGGAAAAGGCGCTGGGGGAAGTGGAGTGGAAAAGGCGCTGGGGGAAGTGGAGTGGAAAAGGCGCCGGGGGACGTGGAGTGGAAAAGGCGCCGGGGGACGTGGAGCGGAAAAGGCGCCGGGGGACGTGGAGCGGAAAAGGCGCCGGGGGAAGTGGAGTGGAAAAGGCGCCGGGGGAAGTGGAGCGGAAAAGGCGTCCGGGGGAAGTGAATTTACAATGAAAATTTAAAAAAACAAACAAAAAAAAACAAACAAAAAAAAGAAATGTAAGCAGGGAAATTGGAAAAAAAAAAAAAAGGTTTAAAAATGAAATTAAAATTTCAATTGAAAAAAATCAAAGTGAAAAACTGCCTTTAAAAAAAAAAAAACAACAAACAAAAATGCAGTGCAAAATGAAGTGGAGAGGGGGCAGGTGTCCAACCAGGTGTGCCCCTGGAATAGAAAGTTGCATTTCCGAAAAGTGGATTAAAAAAGGAAATTTCAGCCACAAATTTGAACAGGTTCCAAAAGGAAACTTAAAGGGAAAACCTTTCGGAATGGATTGGAGCAAAAAGGAAAGGCGATTGAAATAGCAACGAGAGCAGAATGGTGGAAATGTGGAAAAATAAGCAATAAAAAAAAGGTAAATGAAAGAAAGAAATCATTGGGGAAAAAAAGAGTTGAGTTCAATTTTTATTTCCACCCCCCCACCCCCCCCTCCCCTTCTGTTCTAAATGGGGGGAAAAAAAGAAAACCACCTGCAAAAAAATCCCATCCAAACCCCCCCCCCCCCCAAAAAAAATAGTTGAGTTCAGCTTTATTTTTGATCTCTTCCAAGCAGGGGAAAAGCCAAAGCAAAGCAAACCAACCACCCCCACCCAAAAAAAAAACAAACAAACCCAAACAACAGGGAAAAAAGTTCAGGGTTTGGTTTTTTTGGTCTTGAAATTTGTTTCCAATCTTCTTCCTGAGCTTCCTTTTGTCTCCCTTCCAGACGTCGTCAACCGGCTGCTCTACTCCATGACCACCTGCATGGATGCCAGGCAGTACCTTGGCATTCACTATGATGTCCACAGCCTCTACGGCTACTCCATGGCCATCTCCACGCGGAGGTGAGGGCCGGGCCTGGGGGCCGAGATCTTCATCAGGTGGCCCTGGGGGGAAAGGAGGAGGTTTGGGGTGGACCCTCAGCAGGTTTGCTGATGGCGCCAAAGGGGTGGAGGTGGTGGCTGGTGGTGCCCAGCCAGGTCACCCAGGAACACATCCAGGTGGGGCTGGAAAGTCTTCTCCAGAGAAGGGACCTCTGGAGATCTTCCAGTCCAGTCCAGTCCAACCCCCACCCCCTGCCAGAGCAGGACCACATAATCCAGCACAGGTCACCCAGGAACGCATTCAGGTGGGGCTGGAAAGTCTTCTCCAGAGAAGGGACCTCTGGAGATCTTCCAGTCCAGTCCAACCCCCACCCCCTGCCAGAGCAGGTCTGCAGAATCCAGCACAGGTCACCCAGCAATGCATCCAGGTGGGGCTGGAAAGCCTCCAGAGGTCATCCAGTCCAACTCCACCCCTGCCACATCCAGATGGGGCTGTAAAGTCTTCTCCAGAGAAGGATACTCCACAACCCCTCTGGGCAGCCTGCCCCAGGCCTCCTGCACCCTCAGAGTGAAGAAGTTCCTCCTGTTGAGGTGCAACCTCCTGGGCTCCAGCTTGTGCCCACTGGTCCTTGTCCTATCCCTGGGCAGGGGTTGGAGAGCTGGGAGAGGAACCTCAGGAAGTCCAAGGACAAGAGCAGAGTTCTGCATCTGGGGAGGAACAACCCCAGGCACCAGGACAGACCACCAGGGGTGGTCCTGCTGGAAAGCAGCTCCATGGGGAAGAACAATGGAGTGCTGGTGGGCAGCAAGTTCCCCATGGGCCAGCAATGTGCCCTGGTGGCCAAGAGAGCATCCTGGGGGTTGATGAGGATCCATGTCTGATCGGGATCCAGGGTTGGTGAGGGTCCATGGTTGATGAGGATCCATGGTTGGTGAGGATCCATGGCTGATCAGGATCCGTGGTTGATGTGGTTGATCCTGATCCATGGCTGATATTTCTTCCTCACAATGATCCAGCTGCTTGATGATTGTGATGGACCTCTGAGCAGCGCCAGGTAGTGATCACCCTCTGAGCAGCGCCAGGTCGTGATCACCCTCTGAGCAGCGCCAGGTCGTGATCACCCTCTGAGCAGCGCCAGGTCGTGATCACCCTCTGAGCAGCGCCAGGTAGTGATCACCCTCTGAGCAGCGCCAGGTAGTGATCAGCTCTGAGCGCCGCCAGGTTGTGATCACCCTCTGAGCAGCGCCAGGTCGTGATCACCCTCTGAGCAGCGCCAGGTAGTGATCACCCTCTGAGCAGCGCCAGGTAGTGATCACCCTCTGAGCAGCGCCAGGTAGTGATCAGCTCTGAGCGCCGCCAGGTAGTGATCACCCTCTGAGCAGCGCCAGGTTGTGATCACCCTCTGAGCAGCGCCAGGTTGTGATCACCCTCTGAGCAGCGCCAGGTCGTGATCACCCTCTGAGCAGCGCCAGGTCGTGATCACCCTCTGAGCAGCGCCAGGTAGTGATCACCCTCTGAGCAGCGCCAGGTAGTGATCACCCTCTGAGCGGCGCCAGGTAGTGATCAGCTCTGAGCAGCGCCAGGTAGTGATCACCCTCTGAGCAGCGCCAGGTTGTGATCACCCTCTGAGCCGCGCCAGGTTGTGATCACCCTCTGAGCCGCGCCAGGTTGTGATCACCCTCTGAGCCGCGCCAGGTAGTGATCAGCTCTGAGTGCCGCCAGGTCGTGATCACCCTCTGGGCGCCGCCAGGTTGTGATCACCCTCTGGGCGCCGCCAGGTTGTGATCACCCTCTGAGCGCCGCCAGGTAGTGATCACCCTCTGAGCAGCGCCAGGTAGTGATCACCCTCTGAGCAGCGCCAGGTAGTGATCACCCTCTGGGCGCTGCCAGGTTGTGATCACCCTCTGGGCGCCGCCAGGTTGTGATCAGCTCTGAGCGCCGCCAGGTAGTGATCACCCTCTGAGCAGCGCCAGGTAGTGATCACCCTCTGAGCAGCGCCAGGTTGTGATCACCCTCTGAGCCGCGCCAGGTAGTGATCAGCTCTGAGTGCCACCAGGTCGTGATCACCCTCTGGGCGCCGCCAGGTAGTGATCACCCTCTGAGCAGCGCCAGGTAGTGATCACCCTCTGGGCGCCGCCAGGTTGTGATCACCCTCTGGGCGCCGCCAGGTTGTGATCACCCTCTGAGCAGCGCCAGGTTGTGATCACCCTCTGGGCGCCGCCAGGTTGTGATCACCCTCTGGGCGCCGCCAGGTTGTGATCACCCTCTGGGCGCCGCCAGGTTGTGATCACCCTCTGGGCGCCGCCAGGTTGTGATCAGCTCTGAGCGCCGCCAGGTAGTGATCACCCTCTGAGCGCCGCCAGGTAGTGATCACCCTCTGAGCAGCGCCAGGTAGTGATCACCCTCTGAGCAGCGCCAGGTAGTGATCACCCTCTGGGCGCTGCCAGGTTGTGATCACCCTCTGGGCGCCGCCGGGTTGTGATCACCCTCTAAGCACTGCCAGGTAGTGATCAGCTCTGAGCAGTGCCAGGTAGTGATCAGCTCTGAGCAGTGCCAGGTAGTGAACACCCTCTGAGCAGCGCCAGGTAGTGATCACCCTCTGAGCGCCGCCAGGTCGTGATCACCCTCTGAGCAGCGCCAGGTAGTGATCACCCTCTGAGCAGCGCCAGGTAGTGATCACCCTCTGGGCGCTGCCAGGTTGTGATCACCCTCTGGGCGCCGCCGGGTTGTGATCACCCTCTAAGCACTGCCAGGTAGTGATCAGCTCTGAGCAGTGCCAGGTAGTGATCAGCTCTGAGCAGCGCCAGGTAGTGATCACCCTCTGAGCAGCGCCAGGTAGTGATCAGCTCTGAGCAGCGCCAGGTAGTGATCAGCTCTGAGCAGCACCAGGTAGTGATCAGCTCTGAGCGCCGCCAGGTCGTGATCACCCTCTGAGCAGCACCAGGTAGTGATCACCCTCTGAGCGCCGCCAGGTAGTGATCAGCTCTGAGCAGCGCCAGGTAGTGATCAGCTTGGGGCCTCCTCAGGACCTTCCCTGCTCACAGATTTGTCACTCTCCTCTTTGCCCAATTCCAAGCTTTTTTTCCCCTTTCTCTCTCTTTTTTTTCCTCCTCTCTCCACTTCCAGAGCCATCGAAGTTTTGTTCCCTGGCAAGCGCAGCTTCCTCCTCTCCAGGTCCACTTTTGCAGGCTCAGGGAAGTTCACAGGACACTGGCTGGGGGACAACACAGCCTCCTGGGACGACCTCAAGTGGGCCATACCTGGCATGCTGGAATTTGGCCTCTTTGGAATCCCCTATGTATGAAACCAGCTGGTTTGGAACCTTCCCAGCATGGGGTGGGAGCAGGGCATCCATACTGACAGGAGGGCAGGGGGAGGGCTCTGCAGAGGCACCTGGACAGGTTGGATCCACGGGTTGAGGGCAGTGGGAGGAGGTTCAGAAAGGCCAAGTCCTGGGTCCTACACTTGGCTCACAACCGCCCTATAAAGGTCCCAGGCTGGGGACAGAGCACCTGGGAAGCAGCCTGGTGGAAAAAGGATCTGGGGGTGCTGGTTGGAGGCTCTGCAGAGGGACCTGGACAGGTTGGATCCCTGAGTTGAGGTCAATGGGATGAGGCTCAACAAGGCCAAGTGCTGGGTCCTTCTCTTTGGGTCACAACAGCCCCAGGTCAGTGGGATGAGGTTCAACAAGGCCAAGTGCTGGATCCTGCTCTTTGGGTCACAGCAGCCCCAGAAAGGCTCCAGGCTGGGGGCACAGTGGCTGGAAACTGCCCAGCAGAGAAAGGACCTGGGGGTCCTGGGTGACAGCAGCTGGAGGCGAGCCAAGGTGTGGCCAAGAAGGCCATGAGCAGCCTGGCCCGGACCAGAACCAGTCCAGCTGTCACAGGGAAGGGATGGTGCCCCTGGACTGGGCAGTGGTGAGGTCACAGCTTGAATCCTGGGCTGAGTTTTGGGCTCCTCACCCCCAAGAAAGACATTTAGGGGGTAGAGAAGGTCCAGAGAAGGGCAACGAAGATGGAGAAGGGTCTGGAGAAGAGGGCTGAGGAGAAGCAGCTGGGGGTGTTCAGCCTGGAGAAGAGGAGGCTGAGAGGAGCTCTACAAGTCCCTGAGAGGAGGTTGGAGACATGTTGAGGTTGGTTTGTACTTCTCAGGCAATGAAGAAATGACCTCAAGCTGCCCCAGGGGAGGTTTAGGTTGAAGATGAGAGGAAACTTCTTGACCAAAAGGTTTCTCAAAGGCTGTCACAGGCTGGCCAAGGAGGTGGTGGAGTCCCCATCCCGGGAGGGGTTCAAGGAACCTGTGGCCATGGCACTTGGGAACCTGGTTTGGAGGCCACGGTGGGATTGGGTTGATGGTTGGGGTCTGACCTGGAGTTGTTTCAAACCCCCTCCCCTTCTCCCTCTCTCTCTCACTCTCCTCCTCCTCCTCTTCCTCCTCCTCCTCCTCTTCCTCCTCCTCCTCCTCTTCCTCCTCCTCCTCCTCTTCCTCCTCCTCCTCCTCTTCCTCCTCCTCCTCCTTCTTTCCTTTTGTTTGAAGATTGGAGCAGACATTTGTGGCTTCTTTGTGGACACCACGGAGGAGCTCTGCCGGCGCTGGATGCAGGTTGGAGCCTTCTACCCTTTCTCCAGGAACCACAACTCGGAGGAGTGCGCTGTAAGTGCTGGCTCAGGGCTCCACTGATGAACCTCTGAGGAGGCCACAAAGGTGATCCAAGGGCTGGAGCAGCTCTGCTGTGAGGCCAGGCTGAGGGAGCTAGGGGGGTGTCCAGCCTGGAGAAGAGAAGGCGCCCAGGAGGACCTCAGAGCTTCCCTCCAATAGCTGAAGGCATCCTCTAGGAGGGCTGCAGAAGGACTTCCCATGAGGGGGTCCAGGGACAGGACCAGGAGGAGGGAATGGTTTGAAGCTGAGGGAGACAAGGGTGAGAATGGGGCTGAGGAAGAAGCTCTTCAGGATGAGACTCTGGCACAGGCTGCCCAGGGAGGCTGTGGCTGCCTCCTGCCTGGAGGTGTTCAAGGCCAGGTTGGATGAATCAGAGAACAACAACAATAACAATCATCAATATCAATACTACATCATCAATACTACTGCCACTAAATCAATGCCAACACACTAACACCAACAAATCAATAGTAGCACTAATAGTAACAGCAGCAACAATAATGCCAATGCTAAATACTACTACTACTGATAATGAATACTAATACTAACACTAACAAATCAATACCATTACTACTACTACACCAATACTACTACCTCTAAATCAATGCTAACACACTAACACCAACAAATCAATAGTAGCAGGAATAGTAACAGTAGCAACAATCAATATACCTATACTAAATACTCCTCCTCCTACTAATAATAATACTACTGAACACTGATACTAAACACTACTACTACTAACACTCATGCAACTGCATCAATACTACTACCTCTAAATCAATGCTAACACACTAACACCAACAAATCAATAGTAGCACTAATAGTAACAGTAGCAACAATAATACCAATGCTAAATACTACTAATAATAATAATGATAATGAATACAAACACTAACAAATCAATACCATTACTACTACACCAATACTACTACCTCTAAATCAATGCTAACACACTAACACCAACAAATCAATACTACTACCTCTAAATCAATGCCAACACACTAACACCAACAAATCCATAGCAGCAGGAATAGTAACAGTAGCAACAATCAATATACCTATACTAAATACTCCTCCTCCTACTAATAATAATACTACTGAACACTGATACTAAACACTACTACTACTAACACTCATGCAACTGCATCAATACTACTGCCACTAAATCAATGCCAACACACTAACACCACCAAATCCATAGTAGCAGGAATAGTAACAGTAGCAACAATCAATATATCTATACTAAATACTCCTCCTACTAATAATACTACTGAACACTGATACTAAACACTACTACTACTCTCATGCAACTGCATCAATACTACTACCTCTAAATCAATGCTAACACACTAACACCAACAAATCAATAGTAGCACTAATAGGAACAGCAGCAACAATAATACCAATGCTAAAAACTACTACTACTAATAATGATAATGAATACAAACACTAACAAATCAATACTATTACTACTACTACACCAATACTACTACCTCTAAATCAATGCTAACACACTAACACCAACAAATCAATACTACTACCACTAAATCAATGCCAACACACACACCACCAACAAATCAGTAGTAGCAGGAATAGTAACAGTAGCAACAATAATACCAATGCTAAATACTACTACTACTAATGATAATGAATACTAATACACTAATACTAACAAATCAATATTATTGCTACTACTACACCACCAATACTACTACCTCTAAATCAATGCCAACACACTAACACCACCAAATCAATAGTAGCAGGAATAGTAACAGTAGCAACAATCAATATACCTATACTAAATACTCCTCTTCCTCCTCCTCCTACTAATACTGAACACTAATACTAAATACTACTCCTGCTACTACTGACACTCATGCAACTACATCAATACTACTACCACTAAATCGGTACCAACACACTGACACCAGCAAATCAATAGTAACAGTAATAGTAATAGTAACAGTAGTAGTAGTAACAGTAGAACAATTAATAATACTAATACTAAATACCACTACTACTACAACTGAATAACAATGCTGAACACTAATGCTAATACTGAGTACTACCACTAAATGCTGCTACTACTGCTGAATAAGAATACTGAATATTAACACTGAACACTACTACTACTATTACTGACTAATACTACTGACTACTAATACTAAATGTGGCTGTCCATGGGTCCATGGCCCAGGGGAGGCCAGGGATAAGCAGCGTCCCTCAGGGATCAGTCCTGGGACCAGGCTTGTTCAACATCTCTGTGGGTGCCATGGACAGTGGCACTGAGTGCACCCTCAGCAGGGTTGCTGATGACACCAAGCTGTGTGGGGCAGCAGACAGCTGGAGGGAAAGGATCCATCCAGAGGGACCTGGGCAGGCTGGAGAGGTGGGCACAAGCCAACCTCAGGAGGTTCAACAAGACCAAGGGCAGGGTCCTGCAGCTGGGTCAAGGCAACCCCAGGCACAAATCCAGGCTGGGCAGGGACTGGCTGGAAAGCAGCCCTGAGGAGAGAGCCTTGGGGGTGCTGGGGGAGGAGAAGCTCAGCAGGAGCTCTCAGTGTGCACTTGCAGCCCGGAAAGCCAACCAGAGCCTGGGCTGCAGCAAGAGAAGTGTGGCCAGCAGGGCAAGGGAGGGGATTCTCCCCCTCTGCTCTGGGGAGACCCCACCTGGAGTCCTGCCTCCAGTTCTGGAGCCCCTGTCCCAAGAGGGATCTGGAGGGGCTGGAGGGTGTCCAGAGAAGGGCCACGAGGATGAGCAGAGGGCTGGAGCTGCTCTGCTGTGAGCACAGACTGAAGGAGCTGGGGCTGTTCAGGCTGGAGAAGAGAAGGCTCCCAGGTGACCTAATTGTGGCCTTCCAGTATCTGAAGGGGGCTCCAAGAAGACTGGGGAGGGACTGCTCAGGATCTCAGGGAGTGATAGGACCAGGGGGAATGGAATGAAGCTGGAGGTGAGGAGGAAGTTCTTCCCCATGAGAGTGGTGAAGCCCTGGAATGGGTTGTCCAGGGAGGTGGTTGGGGCCCCAGCCCTGGAGGTCTTTAAGCCCAGGCTGGATGAGGCTCTGGCCAGGCTGATCTAGTGTGGGGTGTCCCTGCCCATGGCAGGGGGGTTGGAACTGGATGATCCTTGTGGTCCCTTCCAACCCTGACTGATACTGTGATAAATGCTACTACTTACTGAATAACACTGCTGAGTACTAATGCTCACACTGAATACTAGCACTAAATCCTGCTACTGCTGAATACTAATGATGCTGAGTACTAATACTCCTAACACCACCACCAAGAGGCCTGAATGATTTCTTCCCAGCCCCAGGACCCAGCTGTCTTTGGAGCCAACTCCCTCTTGGTGAACAGCTCCAAGCACTACCTGAACATCCGCTACACCCTGCTGCCCTACCTCTACACACTCTTCTACCGAGCTCACACGCGGGGGGACACGGTGCTGAGGCCTCTCCTCCACGAGTGAGTGCAGCCTCCCCAGGGCTTCCTGCTCCAAAGCAGTTGCTTGGCTTTGGTTTGCATCGAGCATGCTTTAAGTTGGCTTTGCTTTAGTTAGTTTGCTTTGGTTTGCTTCGGTTTGGCTTGGTTTAGTTTAGCTTAGCTCAGCTTAGCTTGGTTTGGTTTAAGTGTGGTTTTGTTTGGATTTGGTTTGGGTTTAGTTTGGGTTTAGTTTACGGTTTGGTTTGGTTTGGTTTAGGTCTGGATTAGGTGTGGCTTAGTTTGATTTAGTTTGGTTTGGTTCAGCTTAGCTTAGCTTGGTTTGGTTTAAGTGTGGTTTTGTTTGGATTTGGTTTGGGTTTAGTTTGGGTTTAGTTTACGGTTTGGTTTGGTTTGGTTTAGGTCTGGATTAGGTGTGGCTTAGTTTGATTTAGTTTGGTTTAGTTCAGCTCAGCTTAGCTTGGTTTGGTTTAAGTGTGGTTTTGTTTGGATTTGGTTTGGGTTTAGTTTGGGTTTAGTTTACGGTTTGGTTTGGTTTGGTTTAGGTCTGGATTAGGTGTGGCTTAGTATGATTTAGTTTGGTTTAGTTCAGCTTAGCTTAGCTTGGTTTGGTTTAGTTTGGTTTTAGTGTGGTTTTGTTTGGATTTGGTTTGGGTTTTGGTTTGGTTTAGGTCTGGATTAGGTTTGGTTTAGTTTGATTTGGTTTGGTTTAGTTTAACTTAGTTTGGTTTGATGTAGTTTGGATTTGGTTTGGATTTAGTTTGGGTTTTGTTTAGGTTTAGTTTGGAGTTTGGTTTGGTTTAGGTCTGGTTTAGTTTGATTTAGTTTGGTTTACTTTAGCTTAGTTTGGTTTAGTTTGGGTTTGTTTTGGGTTTGGTTTGGATTTAGTTTAGGTTTGGTTTAGTTTGATTCAGTTTGGTTTAGTTTAGCTTAGTTTAGTTTGGTTTGGGTTTAGTTTAGGTTTTGCTTTGGTTTAGGTTTGGATTAGTTTGGTTTAGTTTGGGTTTAGGGTTTGGTTTGGGTTTAGTTTGTGTTTAGTTTGCATTTAGTTTGTGTTTAGTTTTGGTTTATTTTCAGTTTAGTTTTGGTTTAGGACTGGTTTATGTTTTCTTTAGTGTGGTTTAAGTGTGGTTTGGTTTAGTTTAGCTTAGTTTGCTTTGGTTTGGTTTGGGTTTAGTTTGGGTTTGGATTTGGTTTAGTTTGCATTTAGTTTGGGTTTAGTTTTGGTTTAGGTCTGGTTTATGTTTACTGTAGTCTGGTTTAGGTGTGGTTTGGTTTAGTTTAGCTTGGTTTGGTTTAGTTGAGCTTAGTTTGGTTTAGTTTGGTTTGGGTTTAGTTTAGGTTTGGATTGGTTTAGTTTGGAGCAGCTCTGTGAGGAGCCCCTGAGGCTGAGAGCCTGGAGCAGGGCAGCCCAGAGGGGATCTGAGCAATGCTCAGCAGGAGCTAAAGGAGCTGTGGGGGGCAAGAGGCTGGGGCCAGACTCTGCTCAGTGGTGCCCAGGGCCAGGCCAAGGGGCCAGGGGCACAAACTGGCACCCAGGAGGTTCCATTTGAGGAGGAGGAGGAGAAACTTCTTTGGTGTGAGGCTGCTGGAGGCAGGCTGCCCAGAGAGGCTGTGGAGTCTCCTTCTCTGCACAGCTTCCACCCCCCCTGGGCACTGTGCTCCTGGGCAGGCTGCTGTGGGAGCCCTGCTGGAGCAGGGGCTGGGGCTGGGTGAGCTCCAGAGCTCCCTTCCACCCTCCCCATGGTGATCACCACCTCATGCTCTCCAGGAGTTGATCCTAGACAAGCAAGGCCCTTGGGCCATTAGGGTTGATTGTGATGATATTAACTAATAGCCCTTGGGCCATTAGGGTTGCTTCCCATGGTGTTAATGAGTAGCTCATTAATTAGCCTGCGCAATTAATGCCTCTGGTTCCCTTCTCCCTCAGGTTCTACGCTGAAAACACCACCTGGAGCGTGGACAGGCAGTTCCTGTGGGGTCCTGGGCTCCTCATCAGCCCTGTCCTCGATCCAGTAGGTCTCATCTCTTTCCTGATGCCTTCTAATGAGGCCTCCTGGAGACCCCAGCCTCACTTTTTCTGCAGGAAAAAAGACCCCCAAGGAGCTGAATTTTGTGAGCCTGAGGCCACCTCCTTTTATTCCCTTGGCTTCAAACTGCCTCCTGGGGGGATGTGGACCTGCTGGAGTGGGCCCAGTGGAGGCCACCAAGATGATCAGAGGGCTGGGGAAGCTCTCCTGTGGGAGACAGGTCAGGGCAATTGGGGCTGTTTGGCCTGCAGAGAGGAGAAGGCGCCAGGGAGACCTTAGAACAGCCTCCCCCAGTCTAGGTCCTCTGAGAAAGGCTGAGGAAGGACTGCTCAGGAGGACCTGTGGTGACAGGACAAAGAGCAATGGTCTGAAACTGGAGCAGGGGAGGTTTAGGTTGGACATCAAGGAGGAAGTTCTGCACACTGAGGGTGGTGAGATGCTGGAAGAGGTTGTCCATGGCTGTGGTTGAGGCTCCATCCCCGGGCAGCCTGCTCTAGTTGGAGATGTCCCTGCTGCCTGCAGGGGTGGGGGCTGGACAAGATGATCTTGGAGGCTCCCTTCCAGCCTGATGTACTCTGTGATGAATCCTGCTGCTCCCAGGGTCCTGCTCTGGCACGGGGGGGGTGGGCTTGATGATCTTCAGAGGTCCCTTCCAAGCCCTAACATCCTGTGAGCCTCTGTTCATTGTAGAACCTCAAGGAATGCTGGAAGAGATTATCTAGGGAGCTGGAGTGACTCCTGGGTGGTTCCCTTCCCAGGGGGTGGTAAATGAATGGTGCCCAGAGGAAGGTGAATGAATGCTGCCCAGGGGGTGGTGAATGAATGCTGCCCAGGGGGTGATGAATGAATGCTGCCCAGGGGGTGGAGATGAATGAATGGTGCCCAGGGGGTGGAGATGAATGAATGGTGCCCAGGGGGTGGTGAATGAATGGTGCCCAGGGGGTGGTGAATAAATTGTGGCCAGAGAGGGGTGGTGAATGAAGGGTGCCCAGGGAGTGGTGAATGAAGGGTGCCCAGAGGAAGGTGAATGAATGGTGCCCAGAGGAAGATGAATGAATGGTGCCCAGGGGGTGGTGAATGAATGGTGCCCAGAGGAAGGTGAATGAATGGTGCCCAGAGGAAGATGAATGAATGGTGCCCAGGGGGTGGTGAATGAATGGTGCCCAGAGGAAGGTGAATGAATGGTGCCCAGAGGAAGGTGAATGAAGGGTGCCCAGGGGGTGGTGAATGGTTAATTGATTCTGTGTTCTGAAGTTCTGTGCTTCCCTTGCAGGGGGTGGAGGTCATCCAGGCCTATATCCCTGACGCTGTCTGGTACGACTATGATTCAGTGAGTAAAGAAATCAGCTTGGGGGGGGGGGAGGGGGAGGAGCTGGGGGGCTTTTTGGTCACAGGAGCAGAGGATGTTAGAGGTTGGAAGGGACCTCCAAAGATCATCCAGTCCACACCCCCCACACCCCCCCACCCTGAGCAGTGCTCCTGGGCAAGCTGCTGGGGGTTGGCCCTGCTGGAGCAGGGGGAGTTGGACTGAGTGAGCTCCAGGGGTCCCTTCCCAGCTCCACCATGCTGAGACACTGGGGTCCTGTGGAAAGAAGGCAAAAGGAAGGACTGAGAAATCTCAGGAGCCAGTAGTGTAATCTTCTCCTTCTCCTCCTCCTCCTTCTCCTCCTCCTCCTCCTCCTTCTCCTCCTCCTCCTTCTCCTCCTCCTTCTCCTCCTCCTTCTCCTCCTCCTTCTCCTCCTCCTCCTCCTCCTCCTCCTCCTCCTCCTCCTCCTCCTCCTCCTCCTCCTCCTCCTCCTCCTCCTCCTCCTCCTCCTCCTCCTCCTCCTCCTCCTCCTCCTCCTCCTCCTCCTCCTCCTCCTCCTCCTCCTCCTCCTCCTCCTCCTCCTCCTCCTCCTCTTCCTCCTCCTCCTCCTCTTCCTCCTCCTCCTCCTCCTCCTCCTCCTCTTCCTCCTCCTCCTCCTCCTCCTCCTTCTCCTCCTCCTCCTTCTCCTCCTCCTCCTTCTCCTCCTCCTCCTTCTCCTCCTCCTCCTTCTCCTCCTCCTCCTTCTCCTCCTCCTCCTCCTCCTCCTTCTCCTCCTCCTCCTTCTCCTCCTCCTCCTTCTCCTCCTCCTCCTTCTCCCCCTCCTTCTCCTCCTCCTCCTCCTCCTCCTCCTCCTCCTCCTCCTCCTCCTCCTCCTCCTTTCTCCCCCTGTGAATCAGGGAGCAAGCCTGGGCCAGAGGAAGCAGTGGGTGGCACTGCACCTTCCTGCAGACAAGATGGGAGTGCACCTGCGAGGAGGCTACATCCTCCCTACCCAGCAGCCAGCCACCACCACCGTGGCCAGGTGAAACCTGCAGCAGGCTCAGCCTGGCCTGCAGCACACTGGGGGGAAAGGGGTTGGGGGGAAGGGGGTTAGGGGGAAAGGGAGTGGGGGGGAAGGGATTGTCATGGGCCCAGCTCTGCAGTCTGTCCAGGTCCCTCTGGATGGATCCCTTCCCTCCAGCCTGTCAGCCTCACCACACAGCTTGGTGTCATCAGCAAACCTGCTGAGGGTGCACTCAATGCCCCTCTCCATGTCTCCAACAAAGATGTTAAACAAGCCTGGTCCCAGTCCTGATCCCTCAGGGACTCCACTTGTCACTGGCCTCCACCTGGCCATGGACCCATACTCAGCCACCCTTTGGGTGCTGCCATCAAGCCAGTTCTTCACCCACTGAGTGGTCCACCCGTGGGACCCATCCTGCACCAGCTTGGAGACCAGGATGTGGTGCAGGACAGTGCTGAAAGCTTTGATGACCAAAACCCTTCTTCAACCAGGGACTGAATGCAAAACAAATCCTCAAGGTTTTGAGTCCTTGGTGGTGGTTCCAGGCTGCCCAGGAGCACCCCAAATAAAAGCTCTGTGGTGGTGCTTTGGTTTTCTTTCCTCAGCCGTAAGAACCCCATGGGCCTCATCGTGGCGCTGGATGACAAGAAGGAAGCAGTTGGGGAGTTGTTCTGGGATGATGGAGAGTCCACAGGTGAGGCTCCATGGGCTGAGGCCAGTGGGCTGAGGCTCAGCAGATGAGGCTCAGCAGATGAGGCTCAGCAAGGCCAAGTGCTGGGTCCTGCTCTTGGGTCACAACCCCAGGGAGGCTCCAAGCTTGTGGCAGAGTGGCTGGGAGCTGCTCAGCAGAGAAAGGACCTGGAGGTTGCAGGGTGGCAGCAGGCTGGAGATGAGCTCAGGGGGTGCCCAGGTGGCCAAGAAGGCCAGCAGCAGCCTGGGCCTGGAGCAGCAACAGTGTGGCCAGCAGGAGCAGGGCAGGGATTGCTCCCCCCTGGACTGGGCACTGGGGAGGACACAACTTGAGACCCAGGCTGAGTTTTGGGGCCCTCACCCCAAGAAGGACATTGAGAGGTTCGAGCAGGTCCAGAGAAGGGCAACCACGCTGGGGAAGGGGCTGGAGAAGAGGGCTGGGGAGGAGCAGCTGGAGGGAGGGAGCTGGGGGTGTTGAGTCTGGAGAAGAGGAGGCTGAGGGAGGCCTCACTGCTCTCTACAGCTCCCTGAGAGGAGGCTGGAGCCAGGTGGGGCTTGGACTCTTCTAAGGAGCAAGGGACAGGACAAGAGGAGATGGCCTCAGGTTGCCCCAGGGGAGGTTCAGGTTGGCCATGAGGAACAATTTCTTCCCCCTGAGGGATTGTCCAGGCCTGGCCCAGGCTGCCCAGGGCAGCGGTGGAGTCCTCATCCCTGCAGGGGGTTTCAAAGCTGTGCAGATGTGGTGCTGAGGGCCAGGGCTTGGTGGTGCCCTGGAGGTGCTGGGCAGAAGGTTGGGCTCCAGGATCTGCAAAGCCTTCTCCGGCCAAAAGGCTTCTGGGACCCTGTGGAGCTCTGCTGGCAACCAAAGGATTGATTGATTGATTGATTGATCTTTGCAAATCGGAAGCTGCAGCTCTAATTCCTTCCTCCACCTTTTAGGGACCATCGAGAGCAAATCCTACATCTCCTATAACTTCACAGTGGCCAACGTAAGTCTCCCTCTCCTCCTCCCTCCCTCTCCTCCCTCTCCTCCCTCTCCTCCCCCTCCCTCCTCCTCCCTCTCCTCCCCCTCCCTCCCCCTCCCTCCCCCTCCCTCCCCCTCCCTCCCCCTCCCTCCCCCTCCCTCCCCCTCCCTCCCCCTCCCTCCCCCCCCCCCCCCCTCCCTCCCCCTCCTCCCCCTCCCCCCCCCCCCCCCCCCCCCCCCCCCCCCCCCCCCCCTCTCTCCCCCCCCCCCCCCCCCCCCTCCCCCCCCCCCCCCTCCCCCCCCCCCCCCCGCCCCCCCCCCCCCCCCCCCCCCCTCCCCCCCCCCCCCCCCCCCCCTCCCCCCCCCCCCCCCCCCCCCCCCCCCCCGCCTCCCCCCCCCCCTCCCCCCCCCTCCCCCCCCCTCCCCCCCCCCCCCTCCCCCCCCCCTCCCCCTCCCCCCCCCCCCCCTCCCCCCCCCCCCCTCCCCCCCCCCCCCCCCCTCCCCCCTCCCCCCCCCCTCCCCCCCCCTTCCCCCTCCCCCCTCCCCCCCCTCCCCCCCCTCTCCCCCCCCCCCCTCCCCCCCCCCCTCCCTCCCCCCCCCCTTCCCCCCTCCCCTCCCCCCCCCCCCCCGCCCCCCCCTCCCCCCCCCCCCTCCCCCCCCCCCTCCCCTCCCCCCCCTCCCCTCCCCCCTCCCCCCCTCTCCCCCCTCCCCCCCTCCCTCTCCCCCCTCCTCTCCCTCTCCCCCCTCCTCTCCCCTCCTCTCCCCCCTCTCCCCCAGGCTCCTCTCCCCCCTCTCCCCCAGGCTCCTCTCCCCCCTCTCCCCCCTCTCCCCCCTCTCCCCCCTCTCCCCCCTCTCCCTCTCCCCCCTCTCCCTCTCCCCCCTCTCCCTCTCCCCCCTCTCCCTCTCCCCCCTCTCCCCCTCCCCCCTCCCCCTCTCCCCCCTCCCTCTCCTTCCCTCAATTTTATACCTAAACATCTGGATTTTATGATTTAATATCTGGATTTAATACTTTAATATAAAAGGGGTGGATGGAGAACCCTGGAGGGATGGAGAACCCTGGAGGGATGGAGAACCCTGGAGGGATGGAGAACCCTGGAGGGATGGAGAACCATGGAGGGATGGAGGGTCATGGAGGGATGGAGGGTCATGGAGGGATGGAGAACCTTGGAGGGCTTGAGGGTCACAGAGTTTTATTCTTGGCCCAGGTGAAGTCACTGAAAGTTTTATTTCTCCTTTGTCCTCTCCCTTCAGAACGTTCTGGAGATGCAGGTCCTGCACAGTGGCTATGTGGACCCCAACCAGCTGAGATTCACTCAGGTGAAGGTCTTGGGGGTGGCCTCAGCTGCCCAGACGGTGACAGTGACACAGAATGGCCAACAGATTCCTTCTTCTCACTCTGTGACCTACAACAGCCAAACCCAGGTGAGCCAGGAGGAGGCTTTGTGGGGGGAGGGCCTCCTGGCTTTGAAAGAGAGGAGGGAGAGGTGGGATGAAGGTCATCGAGGGAGAGTCTTGCACCTGGGAAAGAGCAACCCCAGGGAGCAGGAGAGGTTGGGGACTGAGCTGCTGGGGAGCAGGGAAAGGCTTGAGGGTCTTGGAGGGATTGAGGAGCAGGGAGGGATGGAGAACCATGGAGGCCTTCATCTCCTCTTCCTCCGCTTCCTCCTCTTCCTCCTCCTCCAGAAGGACAGAGACCTTCTGGAGAGTCCAACAGAGGGGACCTGATCAATGCCTATCAATACCTGAGGGCTGGGGGTCAGGATGGAAGTGCCAGACTCTGGTTGGTGGTGCCCAGGGATAGGACAAGGAGCAAAGGGCACAAGCTGGAACCCAGGAGGTTCCACCTCAACAGGAGGAGGAACTTCTGTATGGGGTGAGGGTGCAAGAGGCCTGCAGCAGGCTGCCCAGGGAGGTTGTGGAGGCTTCTCTGGAGGCTTCGCAGCCTCACCTGGATGTGGTCCTGGGTGACCTGTGCTGGGCTCTGGCAGGGGTGGGGTTGGACTGGATGACCTCTGGAGGCTTTCCAACCCCAGTGGATGTGTTCCTGGGTGGCCTGCCCTGGGGTGGGGGTTGGCAAGGAGGATGAACCTGGACTCAACCAGAAGCTGCTTTCTTCTCTGTCCTCCAGCCTACCTCTGGAGACCTTCAGGGCAGGCTCACTGCTGGCTTTTGATTGATTCGGTTTGGGTTTGGTTTTTCAAAGGTCCTGGAGATCACCAACCTGCAGCTCCAGCTGGGAGAGGCCTACAGGTTGCAGTGGACGTAAAGAAAGACCTCCTGGAGTTGCTGGCCAGAGAATTCCTGCTCAAGACCTTCCCAAACCTTTGGGCTTGGGTTGTTGGGTTTTTTCCTCCCCCTTCTCCTCCTGCCTCTTTTCTTCTTGAATCACAGCTGGGGGGGACAGGAAGGAAGCTGTGGTCTGGAGTTGATCTCAACCTTCCCCTCCCCACCCCCATCCCCTCCCCACCTCCACCCCCTCCCCCTCCTCGATCATTCAGTCACAGAAAGGGATTGGAAAGGACCTCAAAAGTCAGCCAAGATCCAACCCCCACCCTCGCCCCACCCCCTGCCATGGACATCTGCCAGCAGACCTCCTCCAACCTGGCCTTGGAGACTTCCCAAATGAAGGAAATAGTTTTTTTCTGGGGGGGTGTGATTGGTTTTTTCCAACCTAACCATGACCTGGGACTTGCCAAATGGAATCCATGGGTGTGGGATGGGGATGGGTCAGGGCTGGGGGGGAGGGAAGGGATTTGCCCAGGTGGAAGTTCTGATTGGGGTCCTCCCAGGAAAACAAAAAAGATGGAAGAGCAACAACCCCCCCAAAATGATCTGGAAGTTGAAGTTGATGTTTCCATGGCAACCTTCCCCAGCACCACCCTCTGGGCACCACTCATTCACCACCACCCTCTGGGCACCATTCATTCAGCTCCACCCTCTGGGCACCATTCACCACCCCCTGGGCACCATTTATTCACCTTCCTCTGGGCAGCATTCATTCAGCACCCCCTGGACACCCTTCATTCACCTCCACCCCCTGGGCACCATTCATTCACCTCCACCCCCTGGGCAGCACTCATTCACCTCCACCCCCTGGGCAGCACTCATTCACCTCCACCCCCTGGGCAGCACTCATTCACCACCTCCTGTGCACCATTCATTCACCTCCACCCCCTGGGTACCATTCATTCAACTCTACCCTCTGGGCACCACTCATTCACCACCCCCTGGGCACCATTCATTCACCATCACCCCCTGGGCACCATTCATTCACCATCACCCCCTGGGCAGCATTCATTCACACATACACCCCACCCCCGCCCCCCACCCTCCCCAAGACATCATTCATTCCCCTCCACCCTCTGGGCACCATTCATTCCCCCCCGCCCTGGGCAACATTCATTCACCACCCCCTGGGCACCATTCATTCACCTCCACCCCCTGGGCACCATTCATTCACCTCCACCCCCTGGGCACCATTCATTCACCTTCCTCTGGGCAGCATTCATTCAGCACCCCCTGGGCAGCATTCATTCACCAATCCCTGGGCACCATTCATTCACCAATCCCTGGACACCATTCATTCACCACCCCCATGCACTTCCACCTCCTGGGCACCACTCATTCATCACCCTCTGAGCACCACTCATTCACCTCCACCCCCTGGGCAGCACTCATTCACCTTCCTCTGGGCAGCACTCATTCACCTCCACCCCCTGGGCACCACTCATTCACCTTCCTCTGGGCAGCATTCATTCACCTCCACCCCCTGGGCAGCACTCAATTCACCTTCCTCTGGGCAGCATTCATTCACCTCCACCTCCTGGGCACCACTCATTTATCCCCCCCTTGGGCACCACTCATTCACCTCCACCCCCTGGGCACCACTCATTTATCCCCCCCTTGGGCACCATTCATTCACCCCCACCCCCTGGGCACCACTCATTTATCCCCCCCTTGGGCACCATTCATTCACCTCCACCCCCTGGGCACCACTCATTCACCTTCCTCTGGGCAGCATTCATTCAGCACCCCCTGGGCAGCATTCATTCACCTCCACCCCCTGGGCACCACTCATTTATCCCCCCCTTGGGCACCAATCCTTCACCTCCACCCCCTTGGGCACCATTCATTCACCTTCCTCTGGGCAGCATTCATGCAGCAACCCCTGGGCAGCATTCATTCACCACCAATCCCTGGGCACCATTCATTCACTTCCACCTCCTGGGCACCACTCATTCATCACCCTCTGAGCACTATTCATTCAACTCCACCCCCTGGGCACCATTCATTCACCTCCACCCCTGGGCACCATTCATTCACCAATCCCTGGGCACCATTCATTCACTTCCACCTCCTGGGCACCACTCATTCATCACCCTCTGAGCACTATTCATTCACCTCCACCCCTGGGCACCATTCATTCACCAATCCCTGGACACCATTCATTCACCACCCTCATGCACTTCCACCTCCTGGGCACCACTCATTCACCACCACCCCTTGGGCACCATTCATTCACCTCCACCCTCTGGGCAGCACTCATTCACCTCCACCCCCTGGGCACCATCCATCCACCACCTCCTGGGCACCATTCATTCACCATCCCCCCCAGGGACCATTCATTCACCACCACCTCCTGGGCACCATTCATTCACCTCCACCCCCCGGGCACCATTCACCACATCCCTACCAGGGCAGGAGATGTTGGGGGAAGGTTGGGGAGGGGGCACCAAAATTAGTCTCTTTCTGGAGTTTAATCTTAGTTTTTCCTTTCCTTCTCCCCCAGAGATACTGAAGGGAAAAAAAAAAAAAAGAGGGGGAAGGAAGCCACAAAAGAATCAGATTTGGGTCCAAAAATTGATAAAAAGTTATCAAAAGCACCAAAGGTTTTTCCCTTCCCCCCTCCCCCTCCCCCTCTTTTTTTCTCCCCCCTCTCCCAGTTTGGCAACTGGAACTAACTGGGCTGGAGGCAAAAACGTGTGCAGAGCCTCCAAATGTGGAGGGTTTCACCCCAAAAATCGAAGCTGCTACCCCACCCCTGCCTCCAGCTCCACCCTTCCCCCCACCTGAGGACACCCAGAGCCATTCCCAGTTCCTCCCAGTTCCACCCAGTTCAAGGGAGGCTGGAAGGAAGGCCCCAGCCCAGAGGAGGTCTCCAGGAGCTGGGGGGGGGGGTGATGGTTTGGGGCAGAAAACGTCAAGTTGAGGGCAGCCAAGGGAGACTGGGAAGTGCCTCAGCCCTCCCAGTATGGCAGTGGAGTGCCCAGTCCCTCCCAGTGTAACCAGTTCAAGCCAGTCTTCCTCCCAGTGTAACCAGTTCAAGCCAGTCTTCCTCCCAGTGTAACCAGTTCAAGGCAGTCTTCCTCCTCCCAGTAAAACCAGTTCAAACCACCATCATCTTCCTCCCAGCACAACCAGTCCAAACCATCCTCCTCCTCCTCCCCAGTCCCCCCATTAAACCCTGACCTCCTCCCATCCCCTCCCAAGGAGCCTTCCTCCCAGCTCCCCCATTCCCCCCCCCCCCCACCCCGGTCATCCTCCCAGTTGCTTACTGGGAGGACACAAAAGCACCCCCCCCCCCCCCCGCCCTCCCCCCAACCCCCCACCCCAGGCCCAAGTGTCCACAGCTCAGGGCCAGGGCCTCCAGACATGGTGGAGAGGCCCCGGCAGGCCCTGGGCCTGGCCCGGTGCCTCCTGCTTGGTGCAGCAGCGCTGCTCTGAGTTCTCCTGGCCCCTGGGGCTGCCCCCGGGGCTGTGCTGGGGGCCCAGGCTGGGCTCCCAACCAGGCCCAAATGTAGGCTCTTGACTAGGCCTCAGACCAGGCCCCAAAGTAGGCTCTTGACTAGGCCCCGAAGTAGGCCTCAGACCAGGGCTGAAAGTAGGCCTCAGACCAGGCCCCAAAGTAGGCTCTTGACTAGGCCCCGAAGTAGGCCTCAGACCAGGCCCCAAAGTAGGCTCTTGACTAGGCCCTGAAGTAAGCTGCAGGCCAGGCCCAGAAGTAGGCTCTTGAGCAGGCCCCAAAGCAGGCCTCGGACCAGGGCCGGAAACAGGCCTCAGGCCGGGCCCAAAAGCAGGCCTCAGGCCGGGCCCAAAGGCAGCACAGGCAGGGCAGGCAGGGCCGCGGCTGGGGCAGGTGAGGCTGTCGCTGGGGCCGCCCCCGAGGGCGAAGCCGCGCTGGGGCCCGCCGGGAGGCCCCGGGCTGGGCCCCGCCGCGGGCCGGCAGCCGTGCGGAGCGGGCCCGCAGCGGAGACACGGGGAGCAGCCGGGCCCCGGCCGGGCCGCGGGCGGCGGGTGGCCGCCGGGGGCTTCGCCGTGGCCGCCGCCGGCGAGCGGAGAGGGGCAGAAGGCCTCGGGGCCCGGAGCCGGAGTCGGAGGTTGCGCGGGGAGGGCCTGCAGGAAGCGAGCGGCGCGGGCCAGGCACTCCCGGTAGCCGCTGCGGTAGCGCCGCAGGAACAGCTCCGCCGTCCCCGGGGGGTCTGCGCCGGAGACAAAAGGGTGGTGACCACCTCCGTGCCCAACCCCCCTCCCCCCTTCCTCTTCCCCTTCTCCCTTCCCTTTCCCTTCCCCTCCCCCCTTCCCTTTCCCTTTTCCCCTTCCCCTCCCCCCTTCCCCTCCCCCCTTCCCTTTCCCCCTTCCCCTCCCCCCTTCCCTTTCCCCTTCCCCTCCCCCCTTCCTCTTCCCCTTTCCCCTCCCCCCCTTCCCTTTCCCCTTCTCCTTCCCCTCCCCCCTTCCTCTTCCCCTCCCCCCCTTCCCCTTCCCTCTTTCCCTTCCCCATTCCCCTCCCCCTTTTCTTTTCCTTTCCCCTTTCCCCCTCCCCCTTCCTCACCCACCCCCCTGCCCTGCAACAGCCCAGGGGCAGCCACCCAAGGACATTCCTCCCCTCCCCCTTCCCCTCCCAGTATGGTGTCCCTTGGGAGGCTGCTGTGGGGCCGGGGGTGGGGGGAGGTGGAGCTCTTGGGGTTGGAATATGGGGTCCCAGGTTGGGGGGGGGAGGGGCAGGAAAAGTTGGGAGAAGGGGGATGGGGTTGGGAAGGGGGGGGTGGGGTTGTGGGGTGCCAGGGTGGGGTGTTGTGGGGCAGGGGGGAGGGGTCTTGTAGTGGGAGGAGCCCATGGGGGGAGGGCTGTGGGGCAGGAGGGAGAGTTCTTGTAGTGGGAGGCATCTATGGGTGGAGGGGCTGTGGGCAGGGATCTGGGGTCCCAGGGTGGGTGTTGGGAGATGTGGGGCAGAGGGGGAGGGGGTCTTGAGGTCGGGCGGGGGGGGGGCTATGGGGGGGGGTAGGGAGGGACTGTGGGGTGGGGCTAGGGGTCTTGTGTTGGGGGGGCGGTCCACGGGCAGGGGACGGAGGGGGGAGTCGGGGGCAGGAGGGAGGGGTCTCGAGGCGGGAGGGCCACGGGGTGGGTTTTGGGGGGGTCTGTGGGGGCGGGGGGGGCCACGGGGTGGATGTGGGGGGTGGGGGAGGGGGTGCCCGGGGTGGGGGTGACGGACCTGGGGGGGGCTGCGCCCGCAGGAACTGCAGCGTTTTCTGCAGGATCTGAGCCTTCTCCACCTTGGGGTTCCGCAGGCGCTGGGGGAGGGGAGAGGGCAGCGGGGGGCAGGGGGGACGGGGAGGGGAGAGGGCAGAGGGGAGAGGACAGACAGCAGGTCACGACAAATTGCGGCAGAGCACCGGAGCGGAGGTGACCCAAGAGCGTCGTGACAGAGCCCCAACAGCGTCGTGACAGAGCCTCAGTACTGTCACGATAGTGCCCCAGCAGTGTCGTGATAGAGCCCCAGTAGAGTTGCGATAGAGCCCCAAGAGAGTCGCCATAGTCTCAATATTGTCGCGATAGAGCCCTGAGAGTGTTGCAATAGAGCCCCAATGGAGTCATGATAGAGTCTCTGTACTGTCACGATAGTGCCCCAGCAGTGTTGTGATAGAGCCCCAATAGAGTCATGAGTCTCAGTACTGTCACAATAGAGCCCCAATAGTGTCGTGATAGAGCCCCAACAGTGTCATGATAGAGCCCCAAGAGCACTACGATAAAGCCCCCCAATAATGCCCCAACACAGCCCTCAGTGCCCTGCCAAAGCCCTGCCAATGGCCCTGTGATATCGTGACATTGTCATGACATAGCCAGGAGACAGCTCCCCGGTAATGTCCCTGTAGGGCCTCCTTGTGTCACGATAGTGCCATGACAGAGTCCTGACAGCATCCCGACAGCGCCATCCGGTGGGGAGAGGCCTCTACAGCAGAGCAACAGGGGGGTGAGGAGGTCATATCGTGACAGAGCATCATGAGAGAGGACTCCTTGGTCACGACAGTATGGTGATAATCATGACAGAGCCCAGCCGGAGCTGTGCAACTCACAGCAGAGCCACAGCTATCACGATAGTTGCAATACTCATCATGACAGTGCCCCAAGAGAGCTCTGACAGAACCCTGGGGGGTTGCTCCAGAGGCATGCCAGTCATGATAGTCCTGATAGTATTGTGATAGAGCCATGATAGTACCACGACAGAGCTGTGCCAATAGTGATAGTATCGTGATACAGCAGTGACCATCACAATAGTATCATCTAGAGCTGTGACACTCATGACAGTATCGTGATAGAGCCATGATAGTCACAATAGTACTTTGATAGAGCCATGGCAGCTGCAAAAATATCACGACAGAGCCATTACAGTCATGACAGTATCACGACAGAGCCATGGCAGTCATGACAGCATCGTGATAGAGCTGTGACAGTCACAATAGTATCGCAATAGTTGTGATAGTCACAATAGTATCATGATAAGAGCCATGACAATCATGATAGAATTGTGAGATCCATAGTAGTTGTGATAGTATCATGATAGAGCTGTGATAGTCATGATAGTACCTCAATAGAGCCATGACAGTTGAGATAGAGCCACGATAGAGCCATGGTAGTCGTGAGAGTCATGCCAGAGCCATGAGAGTTGCGATAGAGCTGCAACAGTCGTGACAGAGCCACGATACAGCCACACTAGTTGCGATAGAGCCATGATAGAGCCATGATAGTGGTGACAGAGCCCTGACAGAGGCAGGATATCGTGACAGAGCCGTGACAGAGTCACGATAGAGCCACGATAGTTGTGACAGAGCTGTGATAGAGTCATGATAGAGCTGTAGTAGTCACGACAGAGCCATGATAGTCACAATAGTTGTAACAGAGTGGTGACAGAGGCAAGATATCGTGATAGAGCCATGCAAGAGCCATAATAGTGGTGATAGAGTCATAACAGAGCCACAATAGAACCATGATAGTGGCAACAGAGCCGTGACAGTGGCAGGATCTTGTGACAGAGTCATGACAGAACCATGACAGAGTCACAATGGTTGTGATAGAGCTGTGACAGCGGCAGGATATCGTGACAGAGTTGTGACAAAGGCAGGATCTTGTGACAGAGCCATACCAGAGCCACAACAGTCATGACAGAGCCATGCCAGAGCGACAAT
Source organism: Dryobates pubescens (assembly GCF_014839835.1). Classification (NCBI taxonomy): domain Eukaryota; kingdom Metazoa; phylum Chordata; class Aves; order Piciformes; family Picidae; genus Dryobates; species Dryobates pubescens. Next base: position 17,091,201 of record NC_071636.1, read on the forward strand.
AGTTGTGATAGAGCCATGACAGTGGCAGGATATTGTGACAGAGCCATAACAGAGACACAATAGTCGTGACAGAGCTGTGACAGAGAGATGATAGTCATGATAGAGCCTTGATAGAGCCACAATAGAGCCATGGTAGTCATGACAGAGGCAGGGTGTCATGACAGAACTGCGATAGAGCCACAATAATGGTGACAGAGTCGTGACAGAGGCAGGATGTCATGACAGAGGCATGATAGAATATGATAACAGTGCCAGAGCCACAACAGAGTCGTGATAGTCATGACAAAACTATGATAAAACCACAACAGAGCCACAACAGTGGTGCCAGAATTGTGACAGAGGCAGGATGTTGTGACAGAGCCATGATAGAGCCGTGGCAGTGGTGACAGAGTCGTGACAGAGGCGGGATGTGGTGACAGAGATATGATAGAGCCACGATAGTGCCACGATAGTGGTGATAGAACCACGATAGAGCCACAGTAGCGGTGCCAGAGGCAGGATGTTGTGACAGAGATATGATAGAGCCATGATAGAACCACGATAGTGGTGACAGAGTCGTGACAGAGTCAGGATGTGGCGACAGAGATATGATAGAGCCACAATAGTGGTGACAGAGCCACAATAGTGGTGACAGTAGCGGTGCCAGAGATGGGACAGAGGCAGGATGTTGTGACAGAGATATGATAGAGCCACGATAGAGCCACGATAGTGGTGACAGAGCCACGATAGAGCCACAGTAGCGGTGCCAGAGTTGTGACAGAGGCAGGATGTCGTGACAGAGGCAGGATGTCGTGACAGAGGCAGGATGTCGTGACAGAGGCAGGATGTCGTGACAGAGGCAGGATGTCGTGACAGAGGCTCACCTGGTCGCCGGTGGCCGCCAGCAGCAGCAGCCGCAGCCGCTCCAGGCTCCGGTTCATGCGCTCGCGGCGACGCTTCTCCAGCAGCGGCTTCAGGAGCTGCCCGGGGAGCAGGGCCACACTCAGGCCAAACCGGGCCAGGCTGGGCCAGATTTAGCCAGGCTAGGCCAGACTGGGCCAAACTGGGCCAGGGTTAGACCAGGCTGGGGCACAGCAGGGTCAGACTGGGATGGAATGGATCGGACTGGGCCAAACTGGGCCAGACTGGGGCAAGGTTAGCCCAGGCTAGGGAACAGCAGGGTCAGACAGGGATGGAATGGATCGGACTGGGCCAAACTAGACCAGACTGGGCCAGATTTAGCCCAGGCTGGGGCACAGCAGGGTCAGACTGGGATGGGATGGGTTGGATTGGGCCAAACTGGGCCAGATTTAGCCCAGGCTGGGGCACAGCAGGGTCAGACTGGGATGGGATGCGTTGGATTGGGCCAAACTGGGCCAAACTGGGTCAGATTGGGCCAGGGGCAGACCAGGCTGGGGCACAGCAGGGTCAGACTGGGACGGGACGGGTTGGACTGAGCCAAATTGGGTCAAACTGGGCCAGAGGCTGACCAGGCCGGGGCACAGTAGGGTCAGACTGGGATGGAATGGGTTAGACCAGGCCAAACTTGGTCAAATTGGGCCAAATTGAGGCAAACTGGGCCAGACTAGGACGAACTGGGCCAGACCAGGTTGGGGCACAGCAGGGCCAAAATGGGTCACGCCGGGACAGGGTCAAACCAGGCTGGGCCACAGCAGGGTCACACTGGGATGGGATGTGTTGAACCGGTCCAAACTGGTCCAAACTGGGTCAGGGTCAGACCAGGCCAGGACACAGTCAGGCCAGACTGGAATGGGATGGTTTGAACTGGGCCAAATTGGGTTGGGGTTAAACTGGACAGGGCTCAAACTGGACCAAACCAGACTTGGGGCAACCAGGCCAAACCGGTCAGACTGGGGCCAAACCAGTCTAAACTGGGCTGAGGGTGAATGGCTTGGGGCCAAACTGGGTTGGAATGGGGCTGAACTGGGCTAAGTCTCTACTGGGCTGGGCTAAACTGAGCCAAACCAGAATGAACTGAGCTGAACTGGGTCAAACTGGGCCAGACTGAGTTGAACTAGGCCAGTAAGAGCTGGACTCGGTCAGACTGGGTCAAACCAGGCCAATGAGCTGAACTGGGCCAAACTGGGTCAAACCAGGCCAATATGAGCTGAACTGGGCTAAACTGGGCCAAACTGGGTCAAACCAGGACAATGCCAAATAGAGCTGAACTGGGCCAAGCCGAACTTGGGCCAAACTGGGCCAAATTGGATTGAGCTGGGCCAAACTGGGCTGAACCGGACCAAATGGGGCTGACTTAAGCTAAGATCAACCCAGGCTGAAGTGTGACAAACACAAACTGGACTGAAGTGGGTGAACTGGGGCCAAACCAGTTAAAGTCCAAGCTGAGCCAAACTGGACCAAGTCCAATCCAGGCTGAACCAGGTCAAAAGGGTCCAAAACAGTTAAACTGAGCTGAACTGGGACAAGTCCAAACTGGGACAAGTCCAAACCTGTCTGAAGTGGGCCAGACTGGACTGAATTGGTCCAAGTCCAAACTGGACCAAACCTAAACCTGTCTGAACTGGGCCAAACTGGGTTGAGGCTGCCTAGGCTTAATTGGTCCAAGCCCAAACTAGGCTGAGCCATGTGGGGCCAAAGGGGTCCAAATCAGTCCAAAGGGGTCTGAACCAAGCTGAGCTGGGCCAAGTTGAGCTGAGCCTGGCCAAATCCAAACTGGGCTAAACCAGTCCAAGCCTGAACAAGGCTGAGCCAGGTTGGTCCAAAGGGTTCCAAACTGGTCTCAAGAGCTCCAAACCAGTCCAAAGGGGTCTGAACCAAACCAATCCAGGCCAAATTTGGCTTAGACTGCCTGAGCCCAACCCAGGCTGAACTGGTTTAAGCCTAAACTGAACTGAATTGGTCCAATCCGAAACTGGGCTGAGCCAGATCGGGCCAAAGGGGTCTGAACTGGCCAAAAGGGGTCTGAACCAGGCCTGTCCAGGCCAAATGGGGCTGTACTGTCCAACCCAAACTGGGCTGAGCCGAGTCAGGCCAAAGAGGTCCATACCAGTCTAAGGGGGTCTGAACTGGGCCAGCCTGGACCAAATGGGGCTGAGGCTGCCTAAGCCCAAACCAGGCTGAAGTGGGCTGAGCCTAAACTGGGCTGAGCTAGGTTGGGCCAAAGGGGTCCAAACTGGTCCCAAGGAGTCCAAACCAGTCCAAAGGGGTCTGAACTGGGCCAAGTTGGCCTGGGCCTGGTCAAGCCCAAGCCAGGCTGTATTGGTCCAATCCCAAACTGGGTTAAACTGGTCCAATCCCAAACTGGGCTAAACTGGGTCAGGCCAAAGGGGTCCATACCAGTCCAAAGGGGCCTGAACTGGGTCAATGTGGACCAAACTGGGCTGAGGCTGCCTAAGCCTAAACTGGGCTGAACTGGGCTAATAATTGGGCTGAGTCAGGTCGGGCCAAAGGGGTCTGAAGGGGTCCAAGGAGGTCTGAACCAGGCCAGTCCGGGCCAACTTGGGCTGAACTGGTCCAAGCCTAGCCCGGGGCTGAACTGGTCCAAGCCTAAACTGGGATGAATTGGCCCAATCCCAAAGCAGGCTGAGCCAGCTTGGGCCAAAGGGGTCTGGAGTGGTCTGAGGGGGTTTGAACCAGGCCACTCTGGGCCAAATTGGGCTGAACTGGGCCAAGCCTACACCGGGCTGAATCAGCCCAATCCCGACCCGGGCTGAGCCAGGTCCGGGCCGAAGGGATGGGAAGTGGTCCGACGCGGGGCGGGGGGGGTGGGGCGCGGGCGGGAGGGGGGCATGGGGGCGGGGGGGGCTGACCCGGGCCGAACCAGGCCAAGCCGCCGTTACCTTCCTGTCGCTGCGGGGCTCTGCGCTGCTGCTCATGGTGCCGGGGCCGAGCCGGGCCGGGCCGGGCAGGTCTGCTCCGGGCGCCCCCCGAGGGGACCTATATGGCCACAGCGCAGCCACGCCCCCCCGGGGGGGAGGGGCAGGGGGAGGGGGCTACTGGGAGCACTGGGAGGAACTGGGGGGAGGACTAAGGGGGGGGGGGGGGGAGAGTGGGAACTGGGAGCACTGGAGGGGTATTGGGGGAGCACTGGGGGGGGGTACTGGGAGGAACTGGGGGAGCACTGGGGGGGGCACTGCGGCTAACTGGGAGGACTGGGGGGGGCACTGGGGTTAACTGGAAGGACTGGGGGAGCACTGGGGGGGTACTGGGAGGAACTGGGGGGCACTGGGGGGGCACTGGGATTAATTTGGAGCACTGGGGGGGGGGGGGGGGGGGGCAGTGGGAGCACCCGGGGGTGGTCACTGGGGCTAACTGGGAGCACCGGGGGTGCACTGGGAGTGGTCAGTGGGGCTAACTGGGATTAACTGGGAGCGCCGGGGGGGGTGGGGGTGTCACTGGGGCTAATTTGGAGCGCTGGGGGTGCACTGGGATTAACTGGGAGCACTGGAGGGGGGCACTGGGGCTAACTGGGAGGAACTGGGAGGACTGGGGGAGTGCTGGGGGGGTACTGGGAGGAACTGGGGGTCACTGGGGGGGCAGTGGGATTAAATGGGAGCACTGGGGGGGGGGCACTGGGGCTAACTGGGAGGACTGGGGGAGCACTGGAGGCGTTACTGGGATTAACTGGGAGCACTGGGGGGTCACTGGGGCTAACTGGGAGCACTGGGGGGGCACTGGGGCTAACTGGGAGCACCGGGGGGGGGCACTGGGGCTAACTGGGAGCACTGGGGGGGCACTGGGGCTAACTGGGTTCACTGGGGGGTCACTGGGGCTAACTGGGAGCACCGGGGGAGCACCTCGGGGGTTAACTGGGAGCACTGGGGTGGGGGTGGTGGTGTTGAAGTGTGACTCGGCACGAGCCCTCCTCCCCCCCTCTTCCTCCTCCTCCTCCTCCCATCCACACCTCCCCCCCCCCCCCCGCACCACCTTTTGGCGGCTCCTTTGATCTCGCACGTGCCAGGCACCCGCCCGGGGCGGGGGGAGGGGGAGGGGGCGTGGGAAAGGAGGCTCCGGGGGGCTCCCACGCTCGAAGGAGGAGGGGGAGGGGGAGACTGGCAACTGGGAGCTCTGGGGGGGGGGCACTGGGAGCGCTGGGGAGAACTGGGGGGAACTGGGAGCCGTGGGAGGGGGCACTGGGGGGTACTGGGGGGAGCTGGGGGAAACTGGGAGCACTGGGAAGGTGCACTGGGGCACTGGGAGCACTGGGAGAGCTTACTGGGAGCACTGGGAGGCACTGGGAGTTACTGGGAGAGCTTGCTGGGAGGCACTGGGGCACTGGGAGCACTGGGAGAGCTTACTGGGAACACTGGGAGGCACTGGGGGCACTGGGAGAGCTTGCTGGGAGCACTGTGGAGCACTGGGAGAGCTTACTGGGAACACTGGGGGCACTGGGAGAGCTTGCTGGGGGCACTGGGAGCACTGGGAGGCACTGGGAGCACTGGGGGGCACTGGGAGGCACTGGGAGCACTGGGGGGCACTGGGAAAGCTTACTGGGAGCACTGGGAGGCACTGGGGGCACTGGGAGCACTGGGGGGGCACTGGGAGAGCTTACTGGGAGCAGTGGGGGCACTGGGAGGGCTTGCTGGGAGCACTGGGAGCAGCGGGGGGCACTGGGAGGCACTGGGAGAGCTTACTGGGAGCACTGGGAGCAGCGGGGGGGCACTGGGAGAGCTTGCTGGGGGCACTGGGAGCAGCGGGGGGCACTGGGAGGCACTGGGAGAGCTTACTGGGAGCACTGGGAGCAGCAGGGGGGCACTGGGAGAGCTTACTGGGAGCACTGGGAGCAGCAGGGGGGCACTGGGAGAGCTTGCTGGGGGCACTGGGGGCAGCGGGGGGCACTGGGAGAGCTTGCTGGGGGCACTGGGAGCACTGGGGGCACTGGGAGCACTGGGGGCACTGGGGGCACTGGGGGCAGCGGGGGGCACTGGGGGCACTGGGAGCAGCGGGGGGCACTGGGGGCACTGGGGGCACTGGGAGCACTGGGGGCACTGGGGGCACTGGGAGCCACGGGGGGCACTGGGGGCACTGGGGGCACTGGGGGCACTGGGAGCAGCCTGGGGGCACTGGGAGCACTGGGGGCACTGGGAGCACTGGGAGCACTGGGAGCACTGGGGGCACTGGGAGCACTGGGAGCACTGGGGGCACTGGGGGCACTGGGAGCACTGGGGGCACTGGGGGCACTGGGGGCACTGGGAGCACTGGGGGCACTGGGAGAGCTTGCTGGGGGCACTGGGAGCACTGGGGGCACTGGGGGCACTGGGGGCACTGGGGGCACTGGGAGAGCTTGCTGGGGGCACTGGGAGCAGCGGGGGGCACTGGGAGGCACTGGGGGCACTGGGAGAGCTTGCTGGGGGCACTGGGGGCACTGGGGGCACTGGGAGAGCTTGCTGGGGGCACTGGGAGCACTGGGAGCACTGGGAGAGCTTGCTGGGGGCACTGGGAGCACTGGGGGCACTGGGGGCACTGGGAGCAGCGGGGGCACTGGGAGAGCTTGCTGGGGGCACTGGGGGCACTGGGGGCACTGGGAGCACTGGGGGCACTGGGAGCACTGGGAGCACTGGGGGGCACTGGGAGCACTGGGAGCAGCAGGGGCAGAGGCTGGGATGAGGCCGGGGGGGGGGGGGAGGGGCAGCGTCGCCTCCCTGCCCCCCGGCGCCGTTTGTGCTGCCGGTGACAGTTCGGGGCCGGGGGGAAGCTGCCAAGGGGGGGAGGGGACACAAATGGCCGGAAAAGGAGCGGGGGGGGAGGGAGAGGAGGAGGAGGGGAGGGGGGGAGGAAGGGCCAGCACGTGCGAGGACACCCCCCGCCCCCCCACCCCCTCCCCTTTCATCCCCAAGCGGCTGCCTCAAGACACTGGGGGCGCGGGGAGGGGGCACTGGGAGTGCTGGGAGGGGGTGCTGGGGGTACTGGGGGCACTGGGAGCACTGGGAGGGGGCACTGGGGGCACTGGGAGTGCTGGGGGGAACTGGGAGCACTGGGAGGGGGCACTGGGGGGACTGGGAGTGCTGGGGGTCCTGGGGGCACTGGGAGGGGGCACTGGGGGGACTGGGAGCACTGGGAGTGCTGGGGGTCCTGGGGGTACTGGGAAGGGGTACTGGGGGGAACTGGGAGCGCTGGGAGTGCTGGGAGGGGGCACTGGGAGGACTGGGAGCACTGGGAGGGGGTGCTGGGGATCCTGGAAGTACTGGGGGTCCTGGGAGCGCTGGGAGGGGGCACTGGGGGGACTGGGAGCGCTGGGAGGGGGCACTGGGAGCCTGCTGGGGGTTGTGGGAGTGCTGGAAGCACTGGGAGGGGGCACTGGGAGCACTAGGGGGCACTGGGAGCGCTGGGAGGGGGCACTGGGAGGGGGCACTGGGGGGAACTGGGAGCACTGGGGGGAGCTGGGGGGACTGGGAGCGCTGGGAGGGGGCACTGGGAGCACTAAGGGGCACTGGGAGCGCTGGGAGGGGGCACTGGTAGGGGGCACTGGGGGTACTGGGAGCACTGGGGGGACTGGGAGTGCTGGGATGGGGCACTGGGAGCACTAGGGGGAACTGGGAGGGGGCGCTGGGAGCGCTGGGAGGGGGCACTGGTAGGGGGCACTGGGGGTACTGGGAGCACTGGGGGGACTGGGAGCGCTGGGAGGGGGCGCTGGGAGGGGGCGCTGGGAGGGGGCGCTGGGGGCGCTGGGAGCTCTGGGAGGGGGCGTGGGAGGGGGCGCTGGGAGGGGGCGCTGGGGGCGCTGGGATGGGGCGCTGGGAGCGCTGGGAGGGGGCGCTGGGAGCGCTGGGAGCGCTGGGAGGGGGCGCTGGGGGCGCTGGGAGGGGGCGCTGGGAGCTCTGGGAGGGGGCGCTGGGAGCGCTGGGAGCGCTGGGATGGGGCACTGGGAGCTCTGGGAGGGGGCGCTGGGAGCTCTGGGAGGGGGCGCTGGGGGCGCTGGTCCCCGCTCCGTGCCGCCCGGGGGGGCCATGGGCTGCGGGGGCAGCCTGGCCGCGGCGCTTGGGGCCAGGGCTGAGCTGCCTGGGGGCTGCTGCCTGGCAGCCTGCAGTTGGTCTCCCAGGGCCTTCCCATGCTCGCTGCTGCTCTACTGCCCCCTGCTGGCCTTCCATGGTCCCTACCGCCCCCTACTGCCCCCTGCTGGCCTTCCATGGTCCCTACCGCCCCCTACTGCCCCCTGCTGGCCTTCCATGGTCCCTACTGCCCCCTACTGCCCCCTGCTGGCCTTCCATGGTCCCTACCGCCCCCTACTGTCCCCTACTGGCCTTTCATGGTCCCTACTGCCCCCTACTGGCCTTTCATGGCCCCTACCATCCCCTACTGGGGGGAGGGGTCGGGGAAGGGCCCTGGACACAGAAGGGTATGGGGAGAGGGGAGGAGGAGTTGGGGGACACTTCGGGGGGGGTGAGGGGGGGTGGGGGCGTGGTCGATGACATCAGCATCGGTCCCAGGAAATGGCCAATCCCAGCAGCCCGGCCAGGCCGGCCACGCCCAGGGCCACGCCCCCCACGATGGCGGCACCCAGGAGCCCATCTGGGGGTGACACGAAGCAGGGGGAGGGGGGACACAGAGAGAGAGAGAGGTCACAGGGGGGCACTGTGGAGCTCCAGGGGTTGCTATGGGGCTCTATGGAGCTCTATTGAGCTCTAGGGGGCGCTATGGGGCTCAATGGGGTGCTCTGGCTCTTTATAGGTCCCTCTGGGTCCCTCTGGTTCTCTATGTGGCCATATGGGTCCCTATGGCCTCCCATGGGTCCCTGTGGGTCCCTGTGGGTCTCGATGGGTCAGGAGAAGCTCTATGGATCCCTGTGGGTCCCTATGGGTCACTATGTGTCAAGGGTCCCTATGGGGCTCTGTGACTGCCTATGGGTCCTTATGGTTCCCTATGGCTCCCAATGGCTATCAATGGCTATCAATGGCTCCCCATGGCTATCAATGGCTCCTCATGGCTATCAATGGCTCCCCATGGCTATCAATGGCTCCTCATGGCTATCAATGGCTCCCTATGGCTCCCCATGGCTATCAATGGCTCCTCATGGCTATCAATGGCTCCCCATGGCTATCAATGGCTCCCCATGGCTTCGTATGGCTCTCAATGGGTCCCTGTGGGTATCAATGACTCCCCATGGGTCGCTATGGGTCAGGAGGGTCCCTGTGGGTCCCCGTGGGGCTCACCCCTCCTCATGAGCTCCTCAGGTGCCTCAGCCACACCCTGCCCTCCTGCCCCCCCCCTCCATGTACTCAGCTCAGCCCCAGGTGACCTCATCCAGAGCAGCTTTATTACAAGCCCCGCCCCCCCGTGGGGGTCTTTGGGCTTCTGATTGGTTGGCTGGGGACAGGGAAGGGTCAGCGGTGAGGGCTCCCTCTGGGGGCACCTCTGGGTACTGCTACAGGGCAGGGTCACCCTGGGACCTTCCATGGGGCAGAGCCAACCCTGGGACCATCTGGGGTCTATCTATGGGGCAGGGCCACCCCTGGGTCCTTCTGGAACCCTCTATGGGGCAGGGCCACCCCTGGGTTCTTCTTGGTCCATCTGTGGGTCAAGATCATCTGTGGGTCCATCATTATCATGGGTCAAATCCATCAAGAGGTCCACCCTGGGGTCATGTCCATCCATTGGTCCATCTTTCGATCAAGTCCATCAAGAAGTCAGTCTTGGAGTTCCATCCTTGGGTCAGGTCAGTCTTGGAGGTCCATCAAGAGGTCAGTCTTGGAGGTCCATCCTTGGGTCAGGTCAGTCTTGGAGGTCCATCAAGAGGTCAGTCTTGGAGGTCCATCCTTGGGTCAGGTCAGTCTTGGAGGTCCATCAAGAGGTCAGTCTTGGAGGTCCATCCTTGGGTCAGGTCAGCCTTGGAGGTCCATCAAGAGGTCAGTCTTGGAGGTCCATCCTTGGGTCAAGTCCATCAAGAGATCAATCTTGAAGGTCCATCCTTGGGTCAGGTCAATCTTGGAGGTCTACCAAGGGGTCAAGTCCATCAAAAGGTCAATCTTGGAGGTCCATTCTTGAGTCAGGTCAATCTTGGAGGTCCATCCTTGGGACAGGTCAATCTTGGAGGTCAGTCTTGGAGGTCCATTCTTGGGTCAAGTCCATCAAGAGCTCAATCTTGGAGGTCCATCCTTGGGACAGGTCAATCTTGGAGGTCCATTCTTGGGTCAAGTCCATCAAGAGCTCAATCTTGAAGGTCCATCCTTGGGTCAGGTCAATCTTGGAGGTCCACCAAGGGGTCAAGTCCATCAAGAGGTCAATCTTGGAGGTCCATCAAGTCTACCTTTGGGTCCCCTGCTGCTCCCCCCTCAGCACTGCCCCTGAGGATACCTCAGGCACCACTCGGCCGCGTTCTGGAACATCCTGAGCCAAGGGGCAACCCTCAGCCCCTCCGGAGATGCCGCCCGGGGCTCGGGCCAGGCCGGCGGCCACCAAGGCCACTGCCAGGAGAGGACTCCCCGCTCGGGGTGGGGCATGAGGGCCAAGTGTCGGCCGCAGGGCGAGCAGAGGGCGGCCACGCCGCCCGCGGAGCCGTTGGGGTTCAGGGGGTAGGAGGTGGTCGGAGCTCCTGCGTCGTCGGCGTAGCGCAGCGGCACCAGGGACCCCTCCAGGGCTGCCCCCAGCAAGGCAGGGTCCCGGAACTGGAACCGGCCTGGGGCGGAGCGGGAAGGAGTTGGGAAGGAGGGGGGGAGAGGAAAGGCAAGGAGGAGGGGGGGGGGGGCTGGAGGGGGAGTGGGGGGCAGCGTGGGGCCCAGTCCCCTCCCAGTGCCCTCTCACTTCCAAGGCCCTCAGTCCTCTCCCTCTCCTCCCATTCCCCTCCTGTCCCTCTCCCACTCCTCCCAGTCCCCTCCCATCCCCCTCCCACTCCTCCCAGTCCCCTCCCATCCCCCTCCCACTCCTCCCAGTCCCCTCTCACTTCCAAGGCACTCAGTCCTCCCCCTCTCCTCCCATTCCCCTCCCATCCCCCTCCCACTCCTCCCATTCCCCTCCCACTCCTCCCAGTCCCCTCCCAGTGCCCTCTCACTACCAAGGCCCTCAGTCCTCTCCCTCTCCTCCCAGTCCCCTCCCATCCCCCTCCCTCTCCTCCCATCCCCCTCCCTCTCCTCCCAGTGCCCCCCCAGTGCCCCCCCGGTGCCCACCTTCGCCGTGTGCCACCCAGACGCCGAGGCAGGATCCTTCCATGCCCCTCAGCATCAGGGCAGGCCCTGGCTCCACCCTGACGGCCACGAAGCGAGACTCGAAGCGCCCGGAGAGGTTGGGGCTCAGCACCACCGCGGGGGGGCCCCCAGGCTCTGCCCAGCCCCCCCAAGAGAAAAGTCAACCACAGACACGAGGACCCCCCCCAAAAGTGACATCCCCCCAGCCACAGCCCACCCAGGGAGCCCCCCAACCCTCCCCAACCAGAGACCCTTCAGGGACCCCCACTCAGTTGGTCCTAACCCAGGGATGCCCCCCAGGGACCCCTCCTCAGGGTGGTCCTAAACCAGGGACCCCACCACAGGTGACCCAACTCAACCCAACTCTACTCAACCCAACCCAACTCAACCCAACTCAATCCAACCCAACTCAACTCAACCCAACCCAACTCAACCCAACTCAATCCAACCCAACTCAACTCAACCCAACTCAACTCAGCCCAACCCAATCCAACTCAACCCAACCCTACCTAACTCAAGCCAGTCCAACCCAACTCAACTCTCCCAACCCAACTCAGCCCAATCCAACTCAACTCAACCCTGCCTAACTCAAGCCAGTCTAATCCAACTCTCCCAACCCATCTAAACCCAACTCAACTCAGCCCAACCCAATCCAACTCAACCCAACCCTAACTCAAGCCACTGCAACCCAACTCAACTCTCCCAACCCAATCCAACTCTACCCAACTTTACCTAACTCAGGCCAGTCCAACCCAACCTAACTCAGGCCAGTCCAACCCAACCCAACTCTCCCAATCCAACTCAACCCAACCTTACCTAACTCAAGCCAGTCCAACCCAACCTAACTCAGGCCAGTCCAACCCAACTCAACTCTCCCAACCCATCTAAACCCAACTCAACTCAGCCCAACCCAACTCAACCCAACCCAACCTTACCTAACTCAAGCCAGTTCAACCCAACCTAACTCAGGCCAGTCCAACCCAACTCAACTCTCCCAACTCATCTAAACCCAACTCAACTCAGCCCAACCCAACTCAACCCAACCTTACCTAACTCAGGCCAGTCCAACCCAACCTAACTCAGGCCAGTCCAACCCAACTCAACTCTCCCAATCCAATTCAACCCAACCTCACCTAACTCAAGCCAGTCCAACCCAACCTAACTCAGGCCAGTCCAACCCAACTCAACTCTCCCAACCCATCTAAACCCAACTCAACTCAGCCCAACCCAACTCAACCCAACCCAACCTCACCTAACTCAAGCCAGTTCAACCCAACCTAACTCAGGCCAGTCCAACCCAACTCAACTCTCCCAACTCATCTAAACCCAACTCAACTCAGCCCAACCCAACTCAACCCAACCTTACCTAACTCAAGCCAGTCCAACCCAACCTAACTCAAGCCAGTCCAACCCAACTCAGCTCTCCCAACCCAACTCAACCCAACTCAACTCAGCGCAACCCAACTCAACCCAACCCAACCTTACCTAACTCAGGCCAGTCCAACCCAACTCTCCCAACCCAACTCAACCCAACCCAACCTTACCTAACTCCAAGCCAGTCCAAACCAACCTAACTCAGGCCAGTCCAACCCAACTCAACTCTCCCAACCCATCTAAACCCAACTCAACTCAGCCCAACCCAACCCAACCCAACCTTACCTAACTCAAGCCAGTCCAACCCAACTCAACTCTCCCAACCCAACTCAACCCAACTCAATTCAGCACAACCCAACTCAACCCAACCCAACCTTACCTGACTCAGGGCAGTCCAACCCAACCTAACTCAGGCCAGTCCAATCCAACTCAACTCTCTGAACCCATCTAAACCCAACTCAACTCTCCCAACCCAACTCAACCCAACTCAACTCAGCGCAACCCAACTCAACCCAACCCAACCTTACCTAACTCAAGCCAGTCCAACCCAACTCAACCCAACCCAACCCAACTCTCCCAACCCAAGCCCAGTGCCAGCCCCGCCCAGTACTCACCAGTTGGCTGCGGCCCCACCCAGCCCAGCAGCGCCATCAGCTGGCAGCCGTTGCAGACGCCCAGGCTGAAGGTGTCCGGACGCCGCCGGAACCTCTCCAGCAGAGCTCCAACCCTGGGGTGGAAGCGGACGGCAGCCGCCCAGCCTGGGGGGGACACCCCAAAACCAGAGGGGGGGCATCAAAAGGTGAGGGGACCCCAAAATGGAGACTCAAGTGAGGCCCTTCCCTCTCTCTCTCCCCCCCCCCCCTCCCCCTCCCCCCAAGATAGCAAAGTAGGAGAGATGCTGAATGGGGACCCCCACCCAGGACCCCTAAAATAGAGACCCCCCCCCAATGGGACACCACCACAGGACCCCTAAAATAGGAGGACCCCCAAATGGAGACCCCCCCCAGCACCCCAAAATAGGGACAGCCCCACCATGGGACCACACCATAGGACCTCTAAAACCAGGGGACTTCCCCAGGACCCCAAAATAGGAAGACCTTCCCCAATGGGGCCTCCCCACCAGCACCCCTAAAATAGGGACCCCCCTCCCCAGGACCCCAAAATAGGAAGACCTGGGTGGGGGAGGAGGTCCCCAGGTGGTCCTCACCCCTGGCTGAGCCCAGGACCCCAAGGAGACCCCAACCCATGGAGACCCCAACCATGGCCACCTCCAACCCACCATGAAGACCCCAACCCAAGGAGACCCCAACTCATGGAGACCCTCAAAGCCTTCTGAGGTGCTCCCAACCCCCCCTGAGATGTGGCCCTCAGGGGGTGGTGGTGGTGGAGGAGGTCCCTGGGAGGTCCTCACCCTTGGCTGAGCCCAGGACATCTCCGTAGCTGAAGCCACCAACGAAGACCAAACCTCTGAAGCCATCCAGGGTGGCAGAGCCAGAGCAGAGGTCCTCAGTGGTCAGGTCCCACACCTGCAGACATCTCAGAGGGGTTGGGTGGGGTTGGGGAGGTGGAGCTCTGAGGCCACCAGGAGATGTGGACATGGAGCTATGGGGGGGACCAGGAGGTGGGAGATGGAGCTTGGGGCCAGCAGGGGATGGGAGATGGAGCTTGGGGTCACCAGGAGATGGAGCTCTGGAGCTCTGGGACCTGCTGGAGGCGGTGGGAGGTGGCTGGAGGGGGTTGGAGGTGGCTGGGGAGGGATGGAGGTGGCTGCAGAAGGTTGGAGATGGCTGGGGAGGGCTGGAGGTGGCTGGAGAGGGCTGGAGAGGGCTGGGGAGGGCTGGAGGTGGCTGGGGAGGGCTGGAGAGGGCTGGAGGTGGCTGGGGAGGGCTGGAGGTGGCTGGAGAGGGCTGGAGGTGGCTGGGGAGGGATGGAGAGGGCTGGGGAGGGCTGGAGGTGGCTGGAGGTGGCTGGAGAGGGCTGGAGGTGGCTGGGGAGGGCTGGGGAGGGCTGGGGAGGGCTGAGGTCTCACCTGGCATCCTGCCATGCAGAAGGCTGAGGCCATCTCCCGGTCTCCGTTGCTGCCCTCCTCCCGCAGCACTGCCACCCGCGGCCCTGGCACCTCTGGGGGCAGCGGGGGGGACATCAACCTCCTCCTGCACCCTCCCCCCCTGCAGCAGCCAAGGCCTCCCCCACGGCCACCCAGGCCTCCAGAGAGCCTGCAGAGCTCCACCACCCCCGAGGCCTCCATGGCCACCAAGGCCCCCATGACCCTCAGGACCTCCAGTCCTCCAGCCCTCCACACGCCTCCAAGCTCCTCCGCCCCTCCAAGCTCCTCCATCTCCCCACACTCCTCCATCCCTCCAAGCTCCTCCACTCCTCCAAGCTCCTCCACCCCTCCAAGCTCCTCCATCCCTCCAAGCTCCTCCACCCCTCCACCCCTCCAAGCTCCTCCACCCCTCCAATCTCCTCCATCCCTCCAAGCTCCTCCACTCCTCCAAGCTCCTCCATCCTTCCACACTCCTCCACCCCTCCATAGTCCTCCACCCCTCCAAGCTCCTCCATCCCTCCAAGTCCCTCCACCACTCCAAGTCCCTCCACCCCTCCAAGCTCCTCCATCCCTCCAAGCTCCTCCACCCCTCCACCCCTCCAAGCTCCTCCATCCCTCCAACTCCTCCATCCCTCCAAGCTCCTCCACCCCTCCACCCCTCCAAGCTCCTCCATCCCTCCAAGCTCCTCCATTCCTCCAACTCCTCCATTCCTCCAACTCCTCCATCCCTCCAACTCCTCCATCCCTCCAAGCTCCTCCACCCCTCCACCCCTCCAAGCTCCTCCATCCCTCCAAGCTCCTCCATTCCTCCAACTCCTCCATCCCTCCAACTCCTCCATCCCTCCAAGCTCCTCCATTCCTCCAACTCCTCCATTCCTCCAACTCCTCCATCCCTCCAACTCCTCCATCCCTCCAAGCTCCTCCACTCCTCCAAGCTCCTCCATCTCCCCACACTCCTCCATCCCTCCAAGCTCCTCCACCCCTCCAAGCTCCTCCGCCCCTCCACCCCTCCAAGCTCCTCCATCCCTCCAAGCTCCTCCATCCCTCCAAGCTCCTCCATCCCTCCAAGTTCCTCCACCCCTTCAAGCTCCTCCACCCCTCCTAGCTCCTCCACCCCTCCAATCTCCATCCCTCCAAGCTCCTCCACTCCTCCAAGCTCCTCCACCCCTCCAATCTCCTCCATCCCTCCAAGCTCCTCCACTCCTCCAAGCTCCTCCATCCTTCCACACTCCTCCACCCCTCCATAGTCCTCCACCCCTCCAAGCTCCTCCATCCCTCCAAGTCCCTCCACCCCTCCAAGTCCCTCCACCCCTCCAAGCTCCTCCATCCCTCCAACTCCTCCATCCCTCCAAGCTCCTCCACCCCTCCACCCCTCCAAGCTCCTCCATCCCTCCAAGCTCCTCCATTCCTCCAACTCCTCCATTCCTCCAACTCCTCCATCCCTCCAACTCCTCCATCCCTCAAAGCTCCTCCACCCCTCCACCCCTCCAAGCTCCTCCATCCCTCCAAGCTCCTTCACCCCTCCAAACTCCTCCATTCCTCCAACTCCTCCATCCCTCCAACTCCTCCATCCCTCAAAGCTCCTCCACCCCTCCACCCCTCCAAGCTCCTCCATCCCTCCAAGCTCCTTCACCCCTCCAAGCTCCTCCATTCCTCCAACTCCTCCATCCCTCCAACTCCTCCACCCCTCCAAGTCCCTCCGCCCCTCCACCCCTCCAAGCTCCTCCATCCCTCCAACTCCTCCACCCCACCACCCCTCCAAGCTCCTCCACCCCTCCAACTCCTCCACCCCTCCAAGCTCCTCCATCTCCCCACACTCCTCCATACCTCCAAGCTCCTCCACCCCTCCAAGCTCCTCCGCCCCTCCACCCCTCCAAGCTCCTCCATCCCTCCAAGCTCCTCCACCCCTCCAAGCTCCTCCATCCCTCCAAGCTCCTCCATCCCTCCAAGCTCCTCCATCCCTCCAAGTTCCTCCACCCCTTCAAGCTCCTCCACCCCTCCAATCTCCATCCCTCCAAGCTCCTCCACTCCTCCAAGCTCCTCCATCCCTCCAAGCTCCTCCATCCCTCCAAGCTCCTCCACCCCTCCAAGCTCCTCCATCCCTCCAAGCTCCTCCACCCCTCCAATCTCCTCCATCCCTCCAAGCTCCTCCACTCCTCCAAGCTCCTCCATCCTTCCACACTCCTCCACCCCTCCATAGTCCTCCACCCCTCCAAGCTCCTCCACCCCTCCAAGTCCCTCCACCCCTCCAAGCTCCTCCATCCCTCCAACTCCTCCATCCCTCCAAGCTCCTCCATCCCTCCAAGCTCCTTCACCCCTCCAAACTCCTCCATTCCTCCAACTCCTCCATCCCTCCAACTCCTCCACCCCTCCACGTCCCTCCACCCCTCCACCCCTCCAAGCTCCTCCATCCCTCCAACTCCTCCACCCCACCACCCCTCCAAGCTCCTCCATCCCTCCAAGCTCCTCCACCCCTCCAATCTCCTCCATCCCTCCAAGCTCCTCCACTCCTCCAAGCTCCTCCATCCTTCCACACTCCTCCACCCCTCCATAGTCCTCCACCCCTCCAAGCTCCTCCATCCCTCCAACTCCTCCATCCCTCCAAGCTCCTCCACCCCTCCACCCCTCCAAGCTCCTCCATTCCTCCAACTCCTCCATCCCTCCAACTCCTCCACCCCTCCAAGTCCCTCCACCCCTCCACCCCTCCAAGCTCCTCCATCCCTCCAACTCCTCCACTCCACCACCCCTCCAAGCTCCT
The DNA here is from genome assembly GCF_014839835.1 of Dryobates pubescens. Taxonomy (NCBI): domain Eukaryota; kingdom Metazoa; phylum Chordata; class Aves; order Piciformes; family Picidae; genus Dryobates; species Dryobates pubescens. Next base: position 17,108,458 of record NC_071636.1, read on the forward strand.
CCACCCCTCCAACTCCTCCACCCCTCCAAGCCCCTCCATCCCTCCACACTCCTCCACCTCCTCCCAGCTTCTCCAAGCCCTCCAAGGTGCCCCCCCGGTGCCCCCAGCCTGCTGCCCTCACCCAGGTGCCTGAGGAGCGGGGGTTCCTGGAGGTAGTCGAAGGTGAGGCTGAGGCTGGGCCCGCGGCGGCTGGGCAGCTCGGCCTCCTCCTGGGCCACGCAGCCCAGGGCTGTCTGCTGCCTCTCCAGCTGGAAGCTGGTGGCCTCCCAGGTGGCTCTCAGCTCGCCCACGGGGGCCAGCAGCACCTCCCTGCCCCGCACCGCCACCCGCACCTGCGGCCGGGGGGACGCCGGCAGTGGGCACCCAGCCCGGGCAGCGCCGCCGGGGGGGCGCCCGGTGCCCCCTGCTGGCCACCCAGTGCCCCCTGCTGGCCACCCAACGCCCCATGGTGGCCAGCCAACACCCCATGGTGGCCACCCAGGCCCCTTGGTGACCACCCAGGCCCCTTGGTGACCACCCCACACTCCCTGGTGGCCACCCTACACCCCCTGGAGACCACCCAACGCCCCCTGGTGGCCACCCACACCACTTGATGGCCACCCAATGCCCCCTGGTAGCCACCCACTGCCCACTGGTGGTCACCCAACACCCCATAGTGTCCACCCAATGCCCCTTGGTGCCCACTCCACACTCCCTGGTGGCTACCCAATGCCCCCTAGTGGCCATCCTACACCCCCTGGTGACCACCCAGTGCCCCATGGTGGCCACCCAATGCCCCCTGGTAGCCACCCACACCACTTGACGGCCACCCAGACCCCTTGGTGCCCACCCCACACTCCCTGGTGGCTACCCAATGCCCCCTAGTGGCCACCCTACACCCCCTGGTGACCACCCAACGCCCCTGGTGGCCACTCAACACCCCCTGGTAGCCACCCACACCACTTGACGGCCACCCAATGCCCCGTGGTGGCCACTCAATGCCCCCTGGTAGCCACCCACACCACTTGATGGCCACCCAATGCCCCCTGCTATCCACCCACTGCCCCCTGGTGGCCACCCTACACCCCCTGGAGACCACCCAACGCCCCCTGGTGGCCCAGGCCTGCCCCTGCTGTGCCCTCACCAGGGCCTGGGGGCCTTGGGGGCCGCTGTGGCCGATGGGGACGCAGGAGACCCCCAGCTGCTGGAAGCGGCGGCAGGTGGCCTCCGAGCTGGCCCTGGGCACCTCCAGCAGCAGCCCAGGCTCCTCCGAGAAGAGCAGGGCCAGGGCTACAGCAGGGAGGGGACACAGAGGGGACAGGCTGGGGACAAGGGGCAGACACCCTGGGGACACCTTGGGGACACCCTGGGGACACTGGAGATGGGAGCTGGGGGCCAGGAGCACCATGGGGACACCTTGGGGACACCCTGGGGACACCTTGAGGACACTGGAGATGGGAGCTGGGGGACAGGAGCACCATGGGGACACCTTGGGGACACCCTGGGGACACCTTGAGGACACTGGAGATGGGAGCTGGGGGACAGGAGCACCATGGGGACACCTTGGGGACACCTTCAGGACACCTTGGGGACACCCTGGGGACACCCTGGGGACACTGGAGACGGGAGCTGGGGGACAGGAGCTGGGGGAGGGCTGGGGGCGGGCTGGGGGCGGGCTGGGGGAGGGCTGGGGGAGGGGTGGGGAGGGCTGGGGGTGGCCTGGGGGCGGGCTGGGGGAGGCTGGGGGAGGGGTGGGGAGGGCTGGGGGAGGGCTGGGGGAGGCTGGGGGAGGCTGGGGGAGGCTGGGGGCGGGCTGGGGGTGGCCTGGGGGTGGAGTGGGGGCGGGCTGGGGGAGGGCTGGGGGCGGGCTGGGGCGGGCTGGGGTGGGCTGGGGGCAGGCTGGGGGCGGGCTGGGGGCAGGCTGGGGTGGGCTGGGGGCAGGCTGGGGGCGGGCTGGGGGCAGGCTGGGGGCGGGCTGGGGGCGGGCTGGGGTGGGCTGGGGGCGGGCTGGGGCGGGCTGGGGGCGGGCTGGGGGCGGGCTGGGGCTGGTTGGGGGAGGGCTGGGGGTGGCCTGGGGGCGGGCTGGGGGCGGGCTGGGGCGGGCTGGGGTGGGCTCAGGGTGGGCTGGGGCGGGCTGGGGCGGGCTGGGGGCAGGCTGGGGGCGGGCTGGGGGCGGGCTGGGGTGGGCTGGGGCGGGCTGGGGTGGGCTCAGGGTGGGCTGGGGGCAGCCTGGGGCGGGCTGGGGGCGCCCTGGGGGCTGGACTCACGGGAGGCGTCGCCGGGGCCCTGGTTGATGTCCACCTGCAGGCCGCAGTTGCCGGCGAAGGCCATCTCCAGCAGGCAGCCCAGCAGGCCGCCGTCGCTCACGTCGTGGCCTGCCGCCAGCACCCCCTCTGGGCACACCCAAGGGGGCGGCCAGCCGTCACCCAAGGGCTCCCAAGGGCACCCAGGGGCCACCGAAGGGCACCCGGGGGCACCCCAGGGGCAGCAAAGGGCACCCCAGGGGTACCAAAGATCACCCAAATGGCACCAAAGGGCACCCCAGGGGCAAAAAAGGGCACCCAAGGGCACCCCAGGGGCAGCAAAGGTCACCCCAGGGGTACCAAAGATCACCCAAATGGCACCAAAGGGCACCCCAGGGGCAGCAAAGGGCACCCAAAGGGCACCTGAGGTTACCCAAGAGCACCCCAGGGGCATCAAAGGTTACCCAAAGGGCACCAATGGGCACCCAAGGGCACCCCAAGGGCAGCAAAGGGCACCCAAAGGGCACCCGAGGTTACCCAAGGGCACCCCAGGGGCACCCAAAGGGCACCAAAGGTCACCCAAGGGCACCCCCAGGGCAGCAAAGGGCACCCAAAGGGCACCCAAAGGGCACCCAAAGGGCACCCGAGGTTACCCTAGGGCACCCCAGTGGCACCCAAAGGGCACCCAAGGGCACCCCAGGGGCACCAAAGGTCACCCAAGGACACCCAAGGGCACCCAAGGGCACCCCAGGGGCACCCAAAGGTGACCATTTCTAACCCCAAATCCCCCTTTTTCACCCCAAACTCCCTTTTTCTACCTCAAACCCCAACTTTTTCACCCCACCCCCCCATTTTTTACCCCAAACTCCCTTTCCTTCCCCCAAATCCCCATTTTTCACCCCAATTCCCCCTTTTTAATCCCAAATCCCTGGGTTTACCCCCAAATCCCCATCTTTTACCCAAAATCCCCATTTTCCACCCCAATTCCCCATTTTTCACCCCAACCCCCATTTTTAACCCCAACCCCCATTTTTTACCCCAAACCCTCCTTTTTAGCCCCAAATCCCCATTCTTAACCCCAAACTCCCTTTTTTAACCCCAAATCCCCATTTTTCACCCCAACCCCCATCTTTGACCCCAAATCCCCCTTTTTCACCCCAAATCCCCCTTTTTCACCCCAATTCCCCATTTTTAACCCAAAATCCCCCTTTTTAACCCCAATTCCCCATTTTTCACCCCAACCCCCCATCTTTCACCCCAATTCCCCATTTTTCACCCCAAATCCCCAATTTCCACCCCAGACTCCCCTTTTTTTCCCCCAAATCCCCTTCCCCCCCCAATCCCTCCCCCCCTGCCCCCAATCCCTTTTCCCACCCCAAGCCCCCCATTTTTTAGCCAAAATCCCCCTTTTTCACCCCAAATCCCTTCCCCCCAATCCCTTCCCCCCCAATTTTCCCCCTTTCCTCCTCCAAATCCCTTCCCCCCCTGCCCCCAATCCCTTTTCCCACCCCAAGCCCCCCATTTTTTAGCCAAAATCCCCTTTTTTCACCCCAAATCCCTTCCCCCCCAATCCCTTCCCCCCCAATCCCCTCCCCCCCCAATTTTCCCCCTTCCCCCCTCCATCCCTTCCCCCCCTGCCCCCAATCCCTTTTCTTACCCCAACCCCCCATCTTTTACCCCAAATCCCCCTTTTTCACCCCAAATCCCCTTTTTACCCCAAACCCCCCTTTTTCACCCCAATTCCCCATTTTTAACCCAAAATCCCCCTTTTTCACCCCAAATCCCCCTTTTTCACCCCAACCCCCCATCTTTTACCCCAGCTCCCCCTTTCTCCCCCCACATCTCTCCCCCCCCCGTCCCCCCTCACCTTTCAGCAGCTCCTGAGTCACCCCAAAGGCTGCTGCCAGCCCCTGGGGGGACTCCAGGTCCGGGCAGCAGTCCCCAAGCTGGGAGAAGACCTGGGCCAGGGCGGTGCCCCCCAGCCGATGCTTCCCTGGGCTCAGGTGCACCCACAGCAGGGCTCCTGGGGGACCCCAGGGGGCTCCCTCAGCACCCCCCAAAAACAACCACCCCAAAAGCCCCCAAATTCACCCCGAAACTCAGGGCACCCCCAAAAGAAAGGTCCCCACGGTGCCAGCTTCAGGCACCTCGCCCCCAACCTTGGGCACCCCAAAAACCCTCCTGAGGGACCCCAAAATCCATGCAGGGGCTCCGGGGGGACCCTAAAATCCCCTGGGGGTCTCAGCACCCCAAAACCTGACCCCAAAAGCCCCCAAATTCACCCCAAAACTGAGGGCACCCCAAAAGAAAGGCCCCCAAGGGGCCCCCAACCACACCCCAGACCCTTGGGCACCCCAAAAACCCTCCTGAGGGACCCCAAAATCCATGGAGGGGCTCTGGGGGGACCCCAAAATCCCAGGGGGGTCTCAGCACCCCAAAACCTGGCCCCAAAAGCCCCCAAATTCACCCCAAAATTGAGGGCACCCCAAAATATAAGGTCCCCAAGGTTCTAGGTCCCTCAAAACCTTTCGGGGGTTGGTTCTAGGTCTCTCCAGTGCCCCCAACTCTTTCCTGGGGTGGTTCCAAGTCCCTCATGAGAAGGTTCTAGACCCTCGAGGTCACCTCAAACCCTTCCTGAGCTGGTTCTAGGTCCCTCCAACAACCTCAAGGGCTGGTTCTAGGTCCCTCAAGTGACCCCAAAACCTTCCTGGGGTGGTTCTAGGTCCTTCATGGTTTGGATTTAGGTATTTGAGGTCACCTCAAACCCTTCCTGAGCTGGTTCTAGGTCCCCCCTACACCCCCAAGGGCTGGTTCTAGGTCCCTCAAGTGAACCCAAAACCTTCCCAAGCTGGTTCTAGGTCCCTCCAACAACCCCAACAGCCCCAAGGGCTGGTTCTAGGTCCCTCAAGTGACCTCAAACCCTTCCTGAGCTGGTTCTAGGTCTCTCCAACACCCCCAAACCTTTCAAGGTTTGGTTCTAGGTCCCTCAAACTCAAAGGCTTGGTTCTAGGTCCCTCAAAACCCTTCTGGGGTTGGTTCTAGGTCCTCCCTGAGCAGGTTCTGGGTGCCCAAGGTCCCTCCCAGCCCTGCCAGGGGCACCCCAGCAGCCACTGGGGGGCACTGACCTTGGCCCTGGGGACACTTGAGGTCAGGGGTGACAGTGGCAGTGATGTCCGGGCAGACGGCGTAGGCCGAGACCACGATGGTGCCTGGGGGGCAAGAGGGCACCCAAGGGGCACCCAAGGTCACCAAGGGGCACCCAAGGTCACCAAAGGTCACCAAGGGGTACCCAAGGTCACCAAAGGGGCCCCAGAGGCACCCAAGGGGCACCATGACCTCATGCTGCTGCTGATGCCACCACAACCCCTCCTGGTGCCACCCACAGCCTTCCTCCTCCTCCTCTGCTTTCTCTTCTCTCCTTTTCCTCCTTCCCTTCCTCTTTTTTTATCCTCCTCCTTCTCCTCCTCCTCCTTTTCCTTCTCCTCCCTTCTCCCTTCTCCTCCCCCCTTCTCCTCCTCCTTGTCCTCCTCCTCCTTTCCTCCTCCTTCTCCTTTTCCTTCTTCTCCTTTTCTCCTCCTCCTTGTCCTCCTCCTTGTCCTCCTCCTCCTTCTCCTTCTCCCTTCTCCTCCTTTCTCCCTTCTCCTCCTCCTCCTCCTCCTTCTCCCCTCTCCCTTCTCCTTCTCCCTTCTCCTCCTCCTCCTTCTCCCTTCTCCTTCTCCCTTCTCTTTCTCCTTCCTTCTCTCCTCCTCCTCCTTCTCCTCTTTCTCCTCCTTCTCCTTCTCCTTCTCCCTTCTTCCTTCTCCTTCTCCCTTCTCCTCCTCCTCCTTCTCCTTTTCCTTTTCCTTCTTTTCCTCCTTCTCCTCCTCCTTCTCCTCCTCCTCCTCCTTTTCCTTCTCCCTTCTCCCTTCTCCTCCTTCTCCTTTTCCTTTTCCTTCTTTTCCTCCTTCTCCTCCTCCTTCTCCTCCTCCTCCTCCTTCTCCTCCCTTCTCCCTTCTCCTCCCTTCTCCTCCTCCTTCTCTCCCTCTCCTCCTCCTTCTCCTCCTCCTCCTCCTCCTTCTCCCCTCTCCCTTCTCCTTCTCCCTTCTCCTCCTCCTCCTTCTCCCTTCTCCTTCTCCCTTCTCTTTCTCCTTCCTTCTCTCCTCCTCCTCCTTCTCCTCTTTCTCCTCCTTCTCCTTCTCCTTCTCCTTCTCCCTTCTTCCTTCTCCTTCTCCTTCTCCCTTCTCCTCCTCCTCCTTCTCCTTTTCCTTTTCCTTCTTTTCCTCCTTCTCCTCCTCCTTCTCCTCCTCCTCCTCCTTTTCCTTCTCCCTTCTCCTCCTTCTCCTTTTCCTTTTCCTTCTTTTCCTCCTTCTCCTCCTCCTTCTCCTCCTCCTCCTCCTTCTCCTCCCTTCTCCCTTCTCCTCCTCCTTCTGCTTCTCCTTTTCCTTCTTCTCCTCCTCCTTCTCCTCCTCCTCCTCCTTTTCTTTTTCCTTCTTTTCTCCTTCTCCTCCTCCTCCTTCTCCTTCTCCTTCTTCTCCTACTCCTTCTCCTTTCTCCTTCTCCCTTCCCCTTCTCCTTTTCCTTTTCCTTCTTCTCCTCCTCCTCCTTCTCCTTCTCCCTTCTCCCTTCCCCTTCTCCTTCTCCTCCTCCTCCTTCCCCTTCTTCTCCTCCTCCTCCTCCTCCTCCTCCTCCTCCTTCTCCTCCTCCTTCTCCTCCTCCTCCTCCTCCTTCTCCTCCTCCTTCTCCTCCTCTTCCTCCTCCTTCTCCTCCTCCTTCTCCTCCTCCTCCTCCTTCTTCTCCTCTTCCTTCTCCTCTTCCTTTTCCTTCTTCTTCTCTTTCTCTTCCTTCTCCCCATCTTTCTCCTCTTCTTCCTCCTTCTCCATCCTTCTCTTCTTCCTCCTCCTTCCCGTCCCTCTCCTCCTCCCCTTCCTCCTCCTCCTTCCTTCTCCTCCCCTTTCCTCCCACTCCCCCTCCCCGTCTGGCCCCTCCCCCTCCCCTTCGTCCTGCCCCCCTCCTCCCCCTCCTCCTCCTTCACCCACCTGGTGCCATGACAGTCTGGGTGCCCACCCTGGCTGTCATGCTGAGGGAGTCTTTGCCCCCATCGATGGCCACCCCCAGGGCCTTCATCAGCTCCACCAAGGCCTTGCAGGCCTGCAGCAGGGCCCCGCCCTCGGCCCCGCCCTTGGCTGCCCACATCCAATTGCCTGAGCACTTCACATCCTGCAGGGGGGGATGGGGGGGGGGGGGGAGGGGGGGTCAGTAGAGAGAGGGGGTTGGGGGCAATGGGAAGGTGGAGATGTGGGGGTGGGGGGGCTGGGGGTGCAGGGGGGCTGGGGGGGAGGGGATATTGGGGGGCAGGGGGCATTGGGGGGGAGGGGGTTGGGGGGAGTTGGGGGAGAGGGGGGCCATGGGGGGGGTTGGGACATTGGGAACATTAGGAGGGGTGGGGGGCATTGGGGGGTGGGGGGGGAAGGAGGGGTGAGGGGGGGAGAGGATATTGGGGGAGAGGGGGGCTTGGGGGCTGGAAGGGGCTGGGGGCCATGGGGAGGGCGGTTGGGGATACTGTGGGGTTGGGGGCAATGGGGGATGGGAAGGACGGGGGGGAGGGGATCTTGGGGGGGCATTGGGCAGTGGAGGGGCTGGGGGGGGAGAGGATATTAGGGGTGAGGGGAGGGGGGTCTTGGGGGCTAGAAGGGGTTTGGGGCCATGGGGGGGGGGGCGTGGATACTGGGGGTTGGGGGCAATGGAGGGGGGCCGGGGAGGGCGTGGGTTGGGGATACTGGGGCGTTGGAGGCAATGGGGGATGGGGAGGACAGGGGGGAAGGGGATCTTGGGGGGGCATTGGGGAGTGGAGGGGCTGGGGGGGCACTGGGGGGGGATTGGGGGGCTGGGAGCAAGGGGAGTGAGGGGAAGAGGAGATCTTGGGGGTGGGGGTGGGGCTAGGGGGCTTGGGAGGTGGAAGGGGGTGGGGGGGTTGTGGGGGTTGGGGACATGGGGGGCCATGAAGGGGGGGGGTTGGGGGCAATAGGGGCTGGGGGGGTAAGAGGGGGGGGTGTTGGGGGGGTAAAGGGGGTGGGGGCCATTGGGGGGGGGAGTTGGGGGTGTAGGGGGACGGGGGACGGGGGGGCCGCCCCTGACCTTGAGCTGAGTGATCCTGGCGAAGGCCAAGTTGGTGAGGGCCTCGGCCACAGCCAATCGGGCGCCGGCGGCGGGGTCCAGCAGCCCTTTGATTGGCTGCTCCCCCAGCGAGGTGGCCGCCCCCAGGGTGTCCCAGTGGGACAGGGCCACCACGGCCACGTCGGCCAGAGGGGTGTGCAGGGGTCCCACGCACTGCTGCTGCGCCACCAGCCCCGTCACTGAGCGGTCCACCTGCGGCACAGCGGCACAGCCCCGCGCTAGGAGCGCAGCCGGGGGGCCAGGAGCGCAGCCGGGGGGCTAGGAGGGCACCTGGGGGGCCAGGAGCGCAGCTGGGGGGCTAGGAGCGCAGCCGGGGGGCCAGGAGCGCAGCCGGGGGCTAGGAGGGCACCTGGGGGGCCAGGAGTGCAGCTGGGGGGCTAGGAGCGCACCTGGGGGGCCAGGAGCGCAGCTGGGGGGCTAGGAGGGCACCTGAGGGGCCAGGAGCGCAGCTGGGGGGCCAGGAGCACAGCCGGGGGGCTAGGAGGGCACCTGGGGGGCCAGGAGCGCAGCTGGGGGGCCAGGAGCGCAGCCGGGGGGCTAGGAGGGCACCTGGGGGGCCAGGAGCGCAGCTGGGGGGCCAGGAGCGCAGCCGGGGGGCCAGGAGGCCAAGGAGGGGACAAGGAGGTAACCCAGAGGACAAAGAGGTCACCCAGGGGGCAAGGAGGCCAAGGAGGGGACAAGGAGGTCACCCAGGGGGCAAGGAGATCACCCAGGGGACAAGGAGGCCAAGGAGGGGGTAAGAAGGTCACCCAGAGGACAAAGAGGTCACCCAGGGGGCAAGGAGGACACCCAGGGGGCTAGGAGGACACCCAGGGAGCAAGGAGGCCAAGAAGGGGACAAAGAGGCCACCCAAAGGGCAAGGAGCTCAGCCAAGGGGCTAGGAGTACACCCAGGGAGCAAGGAGGCCAAGGAGGGGACAAGGAGGTCACCCAGGGGGCAAGGAGGCCAAGGAGGGGGTAAGAAGGTCACCCAGAGGACAAAGAGGTCACCCAGGAGGCAAGGAGGACACCCAGGGGACAAAGAGGCCACCCAGGGAACAAGGAGGCCAAGGAGGGGACAAGGAGGTCACCCAGGGGACAAAGAGGTCACCTGGGGGGCAAGGAGGGGACAAGGAGGTAGAGGTCAGAAGGTCACCAGGAGGTGGTGAGCAGGAGGTGGAAGTCAGGAGAAGGTCAGCAGGAGGTGGAGAGCAGGAGGTCAGCAGGGGGTCAGGAGGTCAGCAGGAGGTCAGGAGGTCAGGAGGTCAGCAGGGGGTCACCTTGTTGGTCAGGTAGCGCTTGCTGGCCACCGCTGGCAGCCTCAGGACCCTGTCCAGGGCCTGCAGCACCTGGAGGTCCTGGGGCAGCTCCAGCGGCCGCAGGACAGGAGCCGACTGCTGCAGCAGGAACTCCTGGGGGGGAGGAGAGCCCAGAGGAGGGGAGGCCTCAGCAGGCAGCTCCCAGCACCACCAGGGGGCCTCCAGCCCCATGGACATCTCCAACCCCCCCTGGGTGGTCTCCAACCCCATGGACATCTCCAACCCCCCCCGGGTGGTCTCCAACCCCATGGACATCTCCAACCCCCCCCGGGTGGTCTCCAACCCCATGGACATCTCCAACCCCCCCGGGTGGTCTCCAGCCCCATGGACATCTCCAGCCCCCCTGGGTGGTCTCCAGCCCCATGGACATCTCCAACCCCTCCTGGGTGGTCTCCAGCCCCATGGACATCTCCAACCCCTCCTGGGTGGTCTCCAGCCCCATGGACATCTCCAACCCCTCCTGGGTGGTCTCCAACCCCATGGACATCTCCAACCCCCCCAGGTGGTCTCCAGCCCCATGGACATCTCCAACCCCTCCTGGGTGGTCTCCAACCCCATGGACATCTCCAACCCCTCCTGGGTGGTCTCCAGCCCCATGGACATCTCCAACCCCTCCTGGGTGGTCTCCAGCCCCATGGGCATCTCCAACCCCCCATGGGTGGTCTCCAACCCCATGGACATCTCCAACCCCCCCTGGGTGGTCTCCAACCCCATGGACATCTCCAGCCCCCCTGGGTGGTCTCCAGCCCCATGGACATCTCCAACCCCTCCTGGGTGGTCTCCAGCCCCATGGACATCTCCAACCCCTCCTGGGTGGTCTCCAGCCCCCCTGGGTGGTCTCCAACCCCCCCTGGGTGGTCTCCACCCCTGCCTCCCCCCTGGGACCTTCCCTCTTTGCCCCCTGGAGGCCTGTGGAGCCCCCGGGGGCAGCTGACCTTGCGAGGCATCTTGCCCAGCACCCACTCCAGCTGCAGGTCCACAGGGGTGGGCAGACCCTCGTGGGACCCCCCCCTCAGGCACAGGGCTCTTCAGGTCATCCACCAGCACGATCTGGGGAGGGGGCAGCAGCGGCTGAGACCTCCACAGCCACCCCCAGGAGCTCCAAACCACCCCAGGAGCTCCACAGCCACCCCCAGGAGCTCCAAACCACCCCCAGGAGCTGCACAGCCACCGCCAGGGGCTCCACAGCCACCTCCAGGAGCTCCAAACCACCACCAGGAGCTCCACAGCCACCCCCAGGAGCTGCACAGCCACCCCCAGGAGCTCCAAACCACCCCCAGGAGCTCCACAGCCACCCCCAGGAGCTCCAAACCACCCCAGGGGCTCCACAGCCACCCCCAGGAGCTGCACAGCCACCCCCAGGGGCTCCACAGCCACCCCCAGGAGCTCCACAGCCACCCCCAGGAGCTCCAAACCACCCCCAGGAGCTTCAAAACTATCTCCACCTCCCCCAAGCTGTCCCCAGGCTGTCCCCAAGCTGTCCCCAGGCTGTCCCTAAGCTGTCCCCAAGCTGTCCCCAGGCTGTCCCCAGGCTGTCCCCAAACTGTCCCTAAGCTGTCCCCAGGCTGTCCCCAGGCTGTCCCAAGCTGTCCCAGGCTGTCCCCAGGCTGTCCCAGGCTGTCCCCAGGCTGTCCCCAAGCTGTCCCCAGGCTGTGCCCAGGCTGTGCCCAGGCTGTCCCCAGGCTGTCCCCAAGCTGTGCCCAGGCTGTGCCCAGGCTGTCCCAAGCTGTCCCCAGGCTGTCCCCAGGCTGTCCCCAAGCTGTCCCCAGGCTGTCCCAGGCTGTCCCCAAGCTGTCCCCAGGCTGTCCCCAGGCTGTCCCAGGCTGTCCCCAGGCTGTCCCCAAGCTGTCCCCAGGCTGTCCCTAAGCTGTCCCCAGGCTGTCCCCAGGCTGTCCCCAGGCTGTCCCAGGCTGTCCCCAGGCTGTCCCTAAGCTGTCCCCAGGCTGTCCCCAGGCTGTCCCAGGCTGTCCCCAGGCTGTCCCTAAGCTGTCCCCAGGCTGTCCCCAGGCTGTCCCCAGGCTGTCCCCAGGCTGTCCCAAGCTGTCCCCAGGCTGTCCCCAAACTGTCCCCAAGCTGTCCCCAGGCTGTCCCAGGCTGTCCCCAGGCTGTCCCCAAACTGTCCCTAAGCTGTCCCCAGGCTGTCCCCAAGCTGTCCCCAGGCTGTCCCCAGGCCATCCTCAGGCCATCTCCACATCCCCCAAGCTGTCCCCATGGTATCTCCATGTCCCCAGGCTCTCCCCAGGGGGTGTCAGTGCCCAGGGGGTGTCAGTGCCCTCCCAGGTGCTGGTGCCCTCCCCAGGGGGCGCTGTGCCCTCCCAGGTGCCAGTTCCCTGCCCAGGTGTCGGTGCCCTCCCCAGGGGGCGCTGTGCCCTGCCCAGGTGCCAGTGCCCTCCCCAGGTGCCGATGCCCTCCCCAGGTGCCGGTGCCATCCCCAGGGGGCGCTGTGCCTCCCCAGGTGCCGATGCCCTCCCCAGGTGCCGGTGCCCTGCCCGGGGGGCACAGTGCCATCCCCAGGGGGCGCTGTGCCCTCCCAGGTGGCAATGCCCTCCCCAGGTGCCGGTGCCCTCCCCAGGTGCCGGTGCCCTCCCCAGGTGCCAGTGCCCTGCCCGGGGGCGGTGCCCTGCCCAGGGGGCGCTGTGCCCTCCCAGGTGCCGGTGCCCTCCCCAGGTGCCGGTGCCCTGCCCGGGGGCGGTGCCATCCCCAGGGGGCGCTGTGCCCTCCCAGGTGCCGATGCCCTCCCCAGGTGCCGGTGCCCTCCCCAGGTGCCAGTGCCCTGCCCGGGGGCGGTGCCCTGCCCAGGGGGCGCTGTGCCCTCCCAGGTGCCGATGCCCTGCCCGGGGGCGGTGCCATCCCCAGGGGGCGCTGTGCCCTCCCCAGGTGCCAATGCCCTCCCCAGGTGCCGGTGCCCTGCCTGGGGGCGGTGCCATCCCCAGGGGGCGCTGTGCCCTCCCCAGGTGCCGGTGCCCTCCCCAGGTGCCAGTGCCCTGCCCGGGGGCGGTGCCCTGCCCAGGGGGCGCTGTGCCCTCCCAGGTGCCGATGCCCTCCCCAGGTGCCGGTGCCCTGCCCGGGGGCGGTGCCCTGCCCAGGGGGCGCTGTCTCACCCTGCCCCGGCCGCTGATGCTGCCCACCACGCTGAGGGGGCAGCGCTCGCGGGCGGCCAGGCCCCGCAGCAGCCCCAGCCCCTGGGGCCGCACCAGCAGCGCGTTGGACTCCTGGTACTCCGCTCCCCACAGCTCCAGCAGGCTCAGCGTGGGGTCCCCCAGCTGCAGGGAAGGGAGAGGGGAGAGGGGAGAGGGGAGAGGGGAGAGGGGAGGGGGAGGGGGAGAGGGAGGGGGAGAGGGGAGAGGGGAGAGGGGAGAGGGGAGAGGGAAAAGAGGGAGGGGAGAGGGGAGAGGGAAAAGAGGGAGGGGAGAGGGAAAGGGAGAGGGGAGAGGGAAGGAGAGAGGGAAGAGGGGAGAGAGGGAGGGGAGAGGGAAAGGGAGGGGAGAGGGAAAGGGAGGGGAGAGGGAAAGGGAGGGGGAAGAGGGAAAGGGAGAGGAAAGGGGAGAGGGAAGGAGAGAGGAAAGGGGAGAGGGAAGGGGAGAGGGAAGGGGAGAGGGCAGAGGGAAGGGGAGGGGGAGAGTGGAGGGGGAGAGAGGAGGGGAGAGGAAAGGAGAGAGGGAAGAGGGGAGAGAGGGAGAGGGTAAGGGAGAAGGGAGAGGAAGGGGAGAGGGAAGGGGAGAGGAGAGGGAGGGGAGAGGGGGAGGTTGGGGAGGGGAGAGAGAAGGGAACATGGAGGGGAGAGGGAGAAGTGAATGCGAAGGGGACAAGGGAAGCAGAGGATGTGAGACAGGAGGAGAACTGCAAGGGCACCCCTAGGGGACAGGAAGGGGACTGCAGGGGGACCCCTAGGGGCCAGGAAGGGGACTGCAGGGGGACCCCTAGGGGACAGGAAGGGGACTGCAGGGGGACCCCTAGGGGACAGGAAGGGGACTGCAGGGGGACCCCTAGGGGACAGGAAGGGGACTGCAGGGGAACCCCTAGGGGACAGGAAGGGGCCATCTGGGGCCATCTGGGGTCATTTGGGGCCATCTGGGGCCAGTGGCAGCAGCACCTGGAAGCGGCTGGCGTAGATGACAGCTCCTGCAGGCTCACTCAGCTCCTTCAGCACATTGCCTGGGGGGGGGGGGAGGGGGGAAGGGCAGGTTGAGGACACCCCCACAATGTCCCCAAGCCCCTCCAATGTCTTTAACCCTCTCCCCAAGGTCTCCCCCACACCTATGTATGTCTTCAATCTTCCCACCCCCCACACATTGTCCCTCCCCGTGCCCCCAACCCCCCTGACCCTCCCAATGTCCCCAACCCCCCAGGCCCCCCCAAAGGCAACTCCCCCCCAATGACCCCAAACCCCTTAACCCCCCCCCCTCATTCCCCCTACCACCCCCCACCCCCAATCCCCCCACCCCCCATCTCTCTCACCCCCAATCCCCCAACCCCCACCTCACCCCAATCCCCCACCCTGCAACCTCTCTCACCCCTAATCCCTCCACTCCCCCACCACCCTCAGTCCCAATCCCCTACCCCCATCTTCCTCACCCCAATCCCCCACCCTGCAACCTCCCTCACCCCCAATCCCCCAACCCCCCCCACCCTCACCTCCAATCCCCCCACCCCCCTCCATCCCACCCCCCCACCCCCCTCACCCCCAATCCCCCCACTCACCCCCCCAATCCCATCCCCCCACCTCCCTCACCCCCTATGACCCCACCCCACCCCAATCCCACCTCCCTCATCCTCAATCCCCCTAACCCTACCCCTAACACTCACCCCCATCCCCCCCCACCTCCCTCACTGACCCCTCCCCCCCATGTCCCCAATGCCTCCAACCCCCCTGACTGCCCCACCCCCCCATGTCCCCCAGCCTCCTCCACTCCCCCCCAATGTCCCCAACCCCCTCCACTCCCCCCACTGGGTCCCCCCCCCCTTTACCATTGCCCCCAGCCCCTTGGTCGTGGATGCTGCAGATGGGGTTCAGCTGCCCCCCCCCAGCCTCGATGCAGCCTCTCAGGACCCTGTTCATCTTCTGCTCCATTTCGGGGTCCCCCCTCTGCACAGCCCCCAGGTCTCTCTCCTCTGCATTGTCCCCCTGCACCTGCAGCAGCCAGGGGCACAGGCAGGTTGGGGACCCCCCCCAAAAAGGGATGGGGGAGGGGATCTGGGGGGCCCAGAGGGGATTTGGGGGTCTCAAAGGGGATGGGGGAGGGGATTTGGGGGGCCCAGAGGGGATTTGGGGGTCTCAAAAGGGATGGGGGAGGGGATTTGGGGGGTCCCAGGAGGGGCTTTGGGGGTCCCAGAGAGGATGGGGGAGGGGATTTGGGGGTCCCAGAGGGGATTTGGGGGTCCCAGGAGGCATTTGGGAGTCTCAAAGGGGATGGGGGAGGGGATTTGGGGGTCCCAGAGGAGATTTGGGGGTCCAAAGGGGATGGGGAAGGGGATTTGGGGGTCCCAGGAGGGGATTTGGGGGTCCCGGGAGGGGATTTAGGAGTCCTAGAGAGGATTTGGGGGTGCCTCAGGGGGAACTTGGGGGTCTGGGGGTGAGAATTGGGGGTCCCAGGGGGGATTTGGGGGTCCCAAGGGAAAATTGGGGGTCCCAAAGGGGATGGGGGAGGGGATTTGGGGGTCCCAGGAGGGCTTTGGGGGACCCAAAGGGGATGGGGGAGGGGATTTGGGGGTCCCAGAGGGGATTTGGGGGTACAAAGAGGATGGGAGAGGGGATTTGGGGGTCCCAGGAGGGCTTTCGGGGGCCCAAAGGGGATGGGGGAGGGGATTTGGGGGTTCCAGAGGGGATTTGGGGGTCCCAGGGGGCCTTTGGGGGTCCCAGGAGGGGCTTTGGGGGTCCCAGGAGGGGCTGTGGGGGTCCCAGGGGTGCTCTGGGGAGGAGCCCAGAGAGGATTTGGGGATCCCCAAAGGCGGGGGGGTGGAATTCAGAGTCCCAGGGAGTAGATTTGGGGGGGCCCATACCCCCCCTCCCCCGCCCACACACACCCCTCCCCCTCCCCCTCCCCCCCCCGGGTACCTGGATGGAGGAGGCTGCCCCTCCCCCCACGCCGATGCGGTACACAGGGCCTCCCACCTTCACCACCAGCATCCCTGGGGGGCACAGGGGGGACACCCCCAGGCACAGATGGGGGGGAGCTGGGGGGGTCCCAGGGGCAATCTGGGGGTCCCAGGGGGGATTTGGGGGGCTTGGAGGGGCTGGGAGGGAGAAGGTTTGGGGGTCCCAGGGGGGATTTGGGGGTTTGGAGGGGGAGGGGAAGAAGGTTTGGGGGTACCAGGTGGGGTTTGGGGGTCCCAGGGAGGATTTGGGGGGCTTGGAGGGGGAAGGGGAGAAGGTTTGGGGGTCCCAGGGGGGGTTTGAGGGGCTTGGAGGGGGAGAAGGAGAAGGTTTGGGGGTCCCGGGGGGGGGTTGGGGGGCTTGGAGGGGGAGAAGGAGAAGGTTTGGGGGTCCCAGGGAGAAGGAGAAGATTTGGGGTCCCAGGGGGGATTTGGGGGTCCCAGGGGGGATCTGGGGGGCTTGGAGGGGGAGGGGGAGAAGGTTTGGGGGTCCCAGGGAGGATCTGGGGGGCTTGGAGGGGCTGGGGGGAGAAGGTTTGGGAGTCCAAGGGGGGGTTTGGAGCTGCCGAGGTTGGGTCGGGAGGCTCAGGGGGGGGGGCACTGGGGGGTGGGGGGGGAGGGGCCGGGAGGGGCCGGGCGGGGCCGGGGGGGCGGTCCCCGGGGGTCTGACCTGGCTCCGGAGCCTCCTTGCGCAGGTGCAGGTCCTCGATGGCTCCCAGCCCCCCGCTGAACATGATCGGCTTCAGCCACTCCCTGCGCCCCGCCCCCGGCACCGCCTGCCCGAACGACCTGGCGAAGCCTAAGCACAGCCAGGCTCAGCCCAGGCCCGGCCCAGCCCCCGGCCCGGCCCGGCCCAGCCCCGGGAGCAGCTCAGCCCCGGGCGCAGCTCAGCCCCGCCCCAGGCCCAGCTCAGCTCAGCCCCAGGCGCAGCTCAGCCCCAGGAGCAGCTCAGCTCAGCCCCAGGCGCAGCTCAGCCCCAGGAGCAGCTCAGCTCAGCCCCAGGCCCAGCTCAGCCCCAGGCTCAGCTCAGCCCCAGGCGCAGCTCAGCCCCAGGAGCAGCTCAGCTCAGCCCCAGGCGCAGCTCAGCCCCAGGAGCAGCTCAGCTCAGCCCCAGGAGCAGCTCAGCCCCAGGAGCAGCTCAGCTCAGCCCCAGGAGCAGCTCAGCTCAGCCCCAGGCGCAGCTCAGCCCCAGGAGCAGCTCAGCTCAGCCCCAGGCGCAGCACAGCCCCAGGAGCAGCTCAGCCCCAGGCCCAGCTCAGCCCCAGGAGCAGCTCAGCTCAGCCCCAGGAGCAGCTCAGCTCAGCCCCAGGAGCAGCTCAGCTCAGCCCCAGGCGCAGCTCAGCCCCAGGAGCAGCTCAGCTCAGCCCCAGGCCCAGCTCAGCTCAGCCCCAGGCGCAGCTCAGCTCAGCCCCAGGCGCAGCTCAGCCCCAGGCGCAGCTCAGCCCCAGGCCCAGCTCAGCCCCAGGCGCAGCTCAGCTCAGCCCCAGGCCCAGCTCAGCTCAGCCCCAGGCCCAGCTCAGCCCCAGGAGCAGCTCAGCTCAGCCCCAGGCCCAGCTCAGCCCCAGGAGCAGCTCAGCTCAGCCCCAGGCCCAGCTCACCTCAGCCCCAGGAGCAGCTCAGCCCCGGGAGCAGCTCAGCCCCAGGCCCAGCTCAGCCCCAGGAGCAGCTCAGCCCCACGAGCAGCTCAGCCCCAAGGGGCACCTTGAGCTACTTGGAGATCATGGGATGGACCAGCTGGCATCTAGAGGGCTCCAGGGGGCATCTAGAGGGCTCCAGGGGGCATCTAGAGCCCTTCTCCTGGAGCTCCTTCCCTCCCCCCCCGGCAGCTGCCCGGACCCCAGGGCAGGCTGCAGAGCTCCTGAGGCCCCTCAGGGAGCTGCTGAGGCCTGAGGCCTGACCCAGGGGCTGTTCAGGGCCCCTCCCCCCGTGCCCAGGGGGTGCCCAGGGGTGCCCAGGGGTGCTCAGGGGTGCCCAGGGGGTGCTCACCGGCCAGCAGCGGCTCCCCAAACTTGTTGCCGTAGTCGCTGGCTCCGTCGCTGGCGCCGATGGCCACCTCCAGCGGCCGCGCCAGGGCCCCGGGGTACGGCTGGGCGGCGTCCTCCCACGGCAGCGCGTAGCCTGCGGCACAGCCGGGGCTCAGCGGGGGCTGGGGGGGAGCAGGGGGGGCTGGGGGGCCTCAGGGGGGGATGGGGGGGCTGAGGGGGGGCTGGGGAGGCTCAGAGGGGCCTGGGGGGGCTCAAGGGGGGCTGTGCTGCGTCCTCCCACGGCAGTGCGTAGCCTGCGGCACAGCCGCGCCTCAGGGGGGGCTGGAGGGGCTCAGAGGGGGCTGGGGGGGCTCAGAGGGGGCTGGAGGGGCTCAGAGGGCCTGGGGGGCTCAGAGGGGGCTGGAGGGGCTCAGAGGGGGCTGGGGGGGCTCAGAGGGGGCTGGAGGGGCTCAGAGGGCCTGGGGGGCTCAGAGGGGGCTGGAGGGGCTCAGAGGGGGCTGGGGGGGCTCAGAGGGGGCTGGAGGGGCACAGAAGGGTTCTGGAGGAGCTCTGCAGGGGCTCAGAGGGGTCTGAGGGAGCTCAGAGAGCTTTGAAGGATCTCAGAGGGGCTCTGGAGGAGCTCAGAAGGGTTCTGGAGGAGCTCAGAGGGGTCTGTGGGGGCTCAGAGGGGTCTGGGAAGGCTCAGAGGGGGCTGTGGGGGCTCAGAGGGGGCTGGAGGGGCTCAGAGGGGGCTGGGGAGGCTCAGAGGGGGCTGTGGGGGCTCAGAGGGGGCTGGGGAGGCTCAGAGGGGGCTGGAGGGGCTCAGAGGGGGCTGGGGGGGCTCAGAGGGGGCTGGAGGGGCTCAGAGGGGGCTGAGAGGGCTTGGAAGAATCTCAAGAGGGGCTCTGCAGGGGCTCAGAAGGGATCTGAGGGATCGCAGAGGGGCTCTGGAGGAGCTCAGAAGGGTTCTGGAGGAGCTCAGAAGGGGTCTGGAGGAGCTCAGTGAGTTTTGGAGGACCTCAGAAGGGTTCTGGAGAAGCTCAAAGTGCTTGAGGGTTCTCAGAGAGGTTCTGGAGGATCTCAGAGGGCTTGAAAGGATCTCAGAGGGGCTCTGGAGGAGCTCAGAAGGGTTCTGGAGGCACTCAGAAAGGTTCTAGAGGACCTCAGAGAGCTTTGAAGGATCTCAGAGGGGCTCTGAAGGACCTCAGAAAGGTTCTGGAGGAGCTCAGAAGGGTTCTGGAGGACCTCAAAAGGGTTCTGGAGGAGCTCAGTGAGTTCTGAAGGACCTCAGAAAGGTTCTGGAGGGGCTCAGAGGGATCTGAGGGATCTCAGAGGGGCTCTGGAGGAGCTCAGAAGGGCTCTGGAGGAGCTTAGAAGGGTTCTGGAGGAGCTCAGAAGGGTTCTGGAGGAGCTCAGAGGGCTTGGAAGGATCTCAGAGGGGCTCTGGAGGAGCTCAGAAAGGTTCTGGAGGAGCTCAGAAGGGTTCTGGAAGACCTCAGAAATGCTTGAGGGGTCTCAGAGAGGTTCTGGAGGACCTCAGAAGGGTCTGAGGGATCTCAGAGAAGGTTTGAAGGAGCTCAGAAGGGTTCTGGAGGAGCTCAGAAAGGTTCTGCAGATCCCAATGGCTCTGGGGGGGATTTTGAGGTCCCAATGGATCTGGGGGGGGGGGGAGGGTCCCATGGGTGCCAGAAGGACCTCAAGAGGCCTTGAAGGCATCTCAGGAGGTTTCAGGAGCTGCTTGGGAGCATCCCAGTGGCTTCTGGGGGCTTCCCAAGGGCAGTTTGGGGTCCCTATGGGTCTGGGAGGGTCCCAAGGGAGTTTTGGGGTCCCTATGGGTCTGGGAGGGTCCCAAGGGAGTTTTGGGGTCCCTATGGGTGCGGGAGGGTCTCAATGGGTCTGGGAGGGTCCCAAGGGAGTTTTGGGGTCCCAATGGGTCTGGGAGAGTCCCAAGGGAGTTTTGGGGTCCCTATAGGTCTGGGAGGGTCCCAATGGGTCTGGGAGGGTCCCAAGGGGGTTTTGGGGTCCCTATGGGTCTGGGAGGGTCCCAAGGGAGTTTTGGGGTCCCTATGGGTCTGGGAGGGTCCCAAGGGAGTTTTGGGGTCCCTATGGGTGCGGGAGGGTCCCAAGGGAGTTTTGGGGTCCCTATTGATCTGGGAGGGTCCCAAGGGAGTTTTGAGGTCCCTATGGGTCTGGGAGGCTCCCAATGGGTCTGGGAGGGTCCCAAGGGAGTTTTGGGGTCCCTATGGGTGCGGGAGGGTCCCAAGGGAGTTTTGGGGTCCCTATGGGTGCGGGAGGGTCCCAATGGATTGGGGGGGGCTGGCTCCCCGCAGACCTGGGATGAGGAGGTTGCCGAAGCTGTAGCCGGCGGTGCCGGCGATGACGTGGGCGCCGCGCCCGGTGCTCTGCACGTCCCGGATCCGGCCCCCGGTGCCGGTGGTGGCGCCGCTGAAGGGAGCCACGGCTGGGGGGAGGGGAGGCAAGGGAAGGGGGAGGGGCCAAAGGAAAAGGGGGGCGGGGTCACAAGGGAGCCACGCCCACCCATCTCACCCATCCCCCCACCCATCCCTCCCCCCCACCCTCGGCCGCCGTGGACCCGAAGGGCTTTGGGCACGCCCAACTCGACCGGCACCAGCTTTGCCCACACCCTTCGCCCCCGCCCCAGCCACGCCCTTCTGGGCCGTGCCTGCCTCCCTTTCGGACCCCACCCCTTCCAAGCACCCCCCTCCCCGTTTTGGCCACACCCTTTCGGACCACACCCGCCTCGACCACACGCCCTCCCCCAGTTTGGCCACACTCTTTTGGACCACGCCCACCTTGACCATCCCCCTCCACATCCCCTCCGGCCACACCCACTCTGCCCACGCCCATGTGGCCTATACCCCTTTGGCCACTCCCACCTCAACCAGAGGTTCTTTCGAGTGCTCCCAACATGACCACGCCCACCTCGGCCACACCCACTTTGACCACACCCACCCTGTCCAAGCTCACCTTTCCCACCCCAGAGCTCCACCCCCTCCACCACATCTGCCTCAACCATCCCCTCCCCAACCACACCTACACTGACTGCACCCACCCACGACCACACCCACCTCAACCACACCCACCCCGTCCATGCCCACCTGGTCCACCCCAGACCTCTACCACATCCACCTCAACCACACCCTCCCCAACCACACCTACTCAAACCGCACCCACAACCACACCCACCCCGGACCACACCCTTTTGGAACACTCCCACCCCACGCAGGCCCACCCCAGACCTCCACCCCCTCAACCACATCTGCCTCAACTGCATCCTCCCTGACCACACCTATTCTGACCACACCCACCCCCGGGCCCCAAGCCCCACTCACCGGTGGGGAAGTTGTGAGTCTCGGCAGTGAAGGTCACGTGGCGGATGGAGGCCTTCTTCTCGTAGGGGCTGGGCCTCGTCGGGTCCTGGGGCCACAGATTGGTCACCGCCACACCCCGGATGGCACTGAGGGGACACCAAAGAGGACAGCAGCTGACAAGGAGGCCAGGAGCACCCAAACCTTCCTGGAATGGGCCCCCAAGGCAGGCTGGGACCTCCATCGAGTCCACCTCGTGGTCAAGCAAAGGTGGCTGGACCTCCGTAAGTCCACCTCATGATCACCCACGGGGGGGTTGGACCTCCAGAAGCTCCCCCCAAAGCTGCAGGCCATGGTGGCCCTGGGTCCCACCTGCTGTTGTCACAGAACTTGATGACGTTGTTGGGGTTGCTGCTCTTCTGGGTGTCCATCAGCATCTGGAAGAGGGACTCAGGCTCCTCCCGGCCGTCCACCACCAGGCGACCCTTGAAGAACCAGTGGCGACTGTGCTCGCTAGGGGGCGGACAGGGAGGTGGCATCAGAGGGGACGTGGGGACACCACCAGAAAGAGCGGTCAAGGGAGGTCAGCAGGAGTCGATGGAGCTCAAGGGAGGTCAACAGAGGTCAACGGAGATCAATGGAGGTCAGTAGAGACCAATAGGCATGAGTGGAAGCCAGGGCAGATCAATGGAGGTCAACGGAAGTCAATGGAGCTCAAGAAAGATCAATGGAAATCCATGAAAGTCAATGGAGAGCAATGAAGGTCAATGGAAGTCCGTGGAGGTCAATGGAGATTAATGGAGGTTAATGGAGATCAACAGAAGTCAATGAAGGTCAATGGAGATCAATGGAAGACAATGAAAGTCAGTGGAACTCAATGGAGATCAAGAGAAGTCAATAAAGATCAATGGAGATCAATGAACATCAATGGAAATCAGTAGAAGTCAATGGAGGTCAATAGACATCAATGGACATCAATGGAAGTCAGTGGAACTCAGTGGAGATCAATGGAGATCAACAGAAGTCAATGAAGGTCAATGGAGATCAGCAGAAGACAATGGAGGTCAATAGAAATCAACAGAAGTCAACAGAACTTAATGGAGGTCAATGGAGCTCAATGAAAGTCAATGGAGATCAAGGAAGATCAATGGAAATCAATGGAGGTGAATGGACATCAATGGAAGTCAATGGAGGTGAATGGACATCAATGGAAGTCAGTGGAGGTCA
The DNA here is from genome assembly GCF_014839835.1 of Dryobates pubescens. Taxonomy (NCBI): domain Eukaryota; kingdom Metazoa; phylum Chordata; class Aves; order Piciformes; family Picidae; genus Dryobates; species Dryobates pubescens. The sequence continues at coordinate 17,130,743 of NC_071636.1, forward strand.
ATGGACATCAATGGAAATCAATGGAGGTCAATGGAGATCAATGGAGATCAGTGGAAATCAGTAGAGGTCAATGAAGGTCAATGGAGATCAACAGAAGTCAATGAAGGTCAAAGGAGGTCAGTAGAAGTCAATGGAGATTAATGAAACTGAATAGAGATCAATTAAACTTAATGGAGATCAATAAAGGTCAATGAATCTCAACAGAAGTCAAAGAATGTCAACAGGGTTCAGGGGAGCTCAATGGAGCTCAATGGAGCTCAGTGAAGCTCAATAGAACTCAATGGAGCTCAAGGGAGCTCAGTGGAAGTCAATGGAGCTCAGTGGAGCTCAGTGCAGCTTAGTAGAAGTCAATGGAGCTCAGCAGAGCTCAATGGAACTCAATGGAGCTCAGTGGAATTCAAAGGAGCTCAGTGGAGCTTAATGGAGCTCAGTGGAAGTCAATGGAAGTCAAAGGAGCTCAGTAGAGCACAACAGAAGTCAATGGAAGTCAACAGAGCTCAATGGAAGTCAATGGAGCTCAATGGAAGTCAGTGGAGCTCAGTGGAGCTCAGTGGAATTCAATGGAGCTCAGTGGAGCTCAGTGGAAGTCAATGGAAGTCAATGGAGCTCAGTGGAGCTCAGTGGAACTTAATGGAGCTCAGTGGAGCTCAGTGGAAATCAATGGAGCTCAGTGGAGCTCAGTGGAAGTCAATGGAAGTCAATGGAGCTCAGTGGAGCTCAGTGGAACTTAATGGAGCTCAGTGGAGCTCAGTGGAAATCAATGGAGCTCAGTGGAGCTCAGTGGAACTTAATGGAGCTCAGTGGAGCTCAGTGGAAATCAATGGAGCTCAGTGGAGCTCAGTGGAACTTAATGGAGCTCAGTGGAAGTCAATGGAGCTCAGTGGAGCTCAGTGGAACTTAATGGAGCTCAGTGGAGCTCAGTGGAAATCAATGGAGCTCAGTGGAGCTCAGTGGAACTTAATGGAGCTCAGTGGAGCTCAGTGGAAATCAATGGAGCTCAGTGGAACTCAATGGAGCTCAATGGAGCTCAGTGGAAGTCAATAGAGCTCAATGGAGCTCAGTGGAAGTCGATGGAAGTCAGTGGAGCTCAGTGGAAGACAATGGAGCTCAATGGAGCTCAATGGAAGTCAATGGAGCTCAGTGGAGTTCAGTGGAAGACAATGGAGCTCAATGGAGCTCAATAGAGCTCAGTGGAAGTAAATGGAGCTCAATGGAATTCAATGGAGCTCAGTGGAGCTCAGTGGAAGTCAATGGAGTTCAATGGAATTCAATGGAACTCAATGGAGCTCAGTGGAAGTCAATGGAGCTCAGCGGAGCTCAATGGAAGTCAATGGAGCTCAGTGGAGCTCAGTGGAAGACAATGGAGCTCAATGGAGCTCAATGGAACTCAATAGAGCTCAGTGGAAGTCAATAGAGCTCAGTGGAAGTCAATGGAGCTCAATGGAAGTCAATGGAGCTCAGTGGAGCTCAGTGGAACTTAATGGAGCTCAGTGGAGCTCAGTGGAAATCAATGGAGCTCAGTGGAACTCAATGGAGCTCAATGGAGCTCAGTGGAAGTCAATAGAGCTCAATGGAGCTCAGTGGAAGTCGATGGAAGTCAGTGGAGCTCAGTGGAAGACAATGGAGCTCAATGGAGCTCAATGGAAGTCAATGGAGCTCAGTGGAAGTCAATGGAGCTCAGCGGAGCTCAGTGGAAGTCAATGGAGCTCAGTGGAGTTCAGTGGAAGACAATGGAGCTCAATGGAGCTCAATAGAGCTGAGTGGAAGTAAATGGAGCTCAATGGAATTCAATGGAGCTCAGTGGAGCTCAGTGGAATTCAATGGAGTTCAATGGAATTCAATGGAACTCAATGGAGCTCAGTGGAAGTCAATGGAGCTCAGCGGAGCTCAATGGAAGTCAAAGGAGCTCAGTGGAGCTCAGTGGAAGACAATGGAGCTCAATGGAGCTCAATGGAACTCAATAGAGCTCAGTGGAAGTCAATAGAGCTCAATGGAAGTCAATGGAGCTCAGTGGAAGTCAATGGAGCTCAATGGAGCTCAATGGAGCTCAGTGGAAGTCAATGGAGCTCAGTGGAGTTCAGTGGAAGACAATGAAGCTCAATGGAGCTCAATGGGACTCAATGGAATGCTCAGTGGAAGACAATGGAGCTCAGTGAAGTTCAATGGAATTCAATGGAGCTCAGCGGAAGTCAATGGAGCTCAATGGAACTCAGTGGAGCTCAATAGAAGTCAATGGAGCTCAGTGGAGCTCAGTGGAAGTCAATGAAGCTCAATGGAACTCAGTGGAGCTCAGTGGAACTTAATGGAGCTCAGTGGAAGTCAATGGAAGTCAATGGAGCTCAGTAGAGCACAATACAAGTCAATGGAAGTCAGTGGAGCTCAATGGAGCTCAGTGGAATTCAATGGAGTTCAGTGGAACTTAATGGAGCTCAGTGGAGCTCAGTGAAAGTCAATGGAGCTCAGTGGAGCTCAGTGGAACTTAATGGAGCTCAGTGGAAGTCAATGGAGCTCAGTGGAGCTCAGTGGAACTTAACGGAGCTTAGTGGAAGTCAATGGAAGTCAATGGAGCTCAGTGGAGCTCAGTGGAACTTAATGGAGCTCAGTGGAAGTCAATGGAAGTCAATGGAGCTCAGTGGAGCTCAGTGGAAGTCAATGGAGCTCAGTGGAGCTCAGTGGAAGTCAATGGAGCACAGTGGAGCTCAGTGGAAGTCAATGGAGCTCAGTGGAGCTCAGTGGAACTTAATGGAGCTCAGTGGAAGTCAATGGAAGTCAATGGAGCTCAGTGGAGCTCAGTGGAACTTAATGGAGCTCAGTGGAAGTCAATGGAAGTCAATGGAGCTCAGTGGAGCTCAGTGGAACTTAATGGAGCTCAGTGGAAGTCAATGGAAGTCAATGGAGCTCAGTGGAGCTCAATGGAAGTCAATGGAGCTCAGCGGAGCTCAGTGGAAGTCAATGGAGCACAGTGGAGCTCAGTGGAAGTCAATGGAGCTCAGTGGAGCTCAGTGGAACTTAATGGAGCTCAGTGGAAGTCAATGGAAGTCAATGGAGCTCAGTGGAGCTCAGTGGAACTTAATGGAGCTCAGTGGAAGTCAATGGAAGTCAATGGAGCTCAGTGGAGCTCAGTGGAAGTCAATGGAGCTCAGTGGAGCTCAGTGGAAGTCAATGGAGCTCAGTGGAGCTCAGTGGAACTTAATGGAGCTCAGTGGAAGTCAATGGAAGTCAATGGAGCTCAGTGGAGCTCAGTGGAACTTAATGGAGCTCAGTGGAAGTCAATGGAAGTCAATGGAGCTCAGTGGAGCTCAGTGGAACTTAATGGAGCTCAGTGGAAGTCAATGGAAGTCAATGGAGCACAGTGGAGCTCAGTGGAAGTCAATGGAGCTCAGTGGAGCTCAGTGGAAGTCAATGGAGCTCAATGGAGCTCAGTGGAATTCAATGGAGCTCAGTGGAATTTAATGGAGCTCAGTGAAAGTCAATGGAGCTCAGTGGAGCTCAGTGGAACTTAATGGAGCTCAGTGGAAGTCAATGGAGCTCAATGGAGCTCAGCGGAGCTCAGTGGAAGTCAATGGAGCTCAGTGGAGCTCAGTGGAGCTCAGTGGAACTTAATGGAGTTCAGTGGAAGTCAATGGAAGTCAGTGGAGCTCAGCGGAACTTAATGGAGCTCAGTGAAAGTCAATGGAAGTCAATGGAGCTCAGTGGAGCTCAGTGGAGCTCAATGGAGCTCAGTGGAACTTAATGGAGCTCAGTAGAATTTAATGGAGCTCAGTGGAAGTCAATGGAAGTCAATGGAGCTCAGTGGAGCTCAATGGAGCTCAGTGGAACTTAATGGAGCTCAGTAGAATTTAATGGAGCTCAGTGGAAGTCAATGGAAGTCAATGGAGCTCAGTGGAGCTCAGTGGAACTTAATGGAGCTCAGTGGAAGTCAATGGAAGTCAATGGAGCTCAGTGGAGCTCAGTGAAAGTCAATGGAGCTCAGTGGAGCTCAGTGGAACTTAATGGAGCTCAGTGGAGCTCAGTGAAAGTCAATGGAGCTCAGTGGAGCTCAGTGGAAGTCAATGGAGCTCAATGGAGCTCAGTGGAACTTAATGGAGCTCAGTGGAAGTCAATGGAAGTCAATGGAGCTCAGCGGAACTTAATGGAGCTCAGTGAAAGTCAATGGAAGTCAATGGAGCTCAGTGGAAGTCAATGGAGCTCAATGGAGCTCAATGGAATTCAATGGAGCTCAGTGGAAGCAAATGGAGCTCAGTGGAACTCAGTGGAACTTAATGGAGCTCAGTGGAAGTCAATGGAAGTCAATGGAGCTCAGCGGAACTTAATGGAGCTCAGTGGAGCTCAGCGGAACTTAATGGAGCTCAGTGGAGCTCAGTGGAACTTAATGGAGCTCAGTGGAAGTCAATGGAGCTCAGTGGAAGTCAATGGAAGTCAATGGAGCTCAGTGGAACTTAATGGAGCTCAGTGGAGCTCAGTGGAACTTAATGGAGCTCAGTGGAAGTCAATGGAAGTCAATGGAGCTCAGCGGAACTTAATGGAGCTCAGTGGAGCTCAGTGGAACTTAATGGAGCTCAGTGGAAGTCAATGGAAGTCAATGGAGCTCAGTGGAACTTAATGGAGCTCAGTGGAAGTCAATGGAAGTCAATGGAGCTCAGTGGAACTTAATGGAGCTCAGTGGAGCTCAGTGGAACTTAATGGAGCTCAGTGGAAGTCAATGGAAGTCAATGGAGCTCAGCGGAACTTAATGGAGCTCAGTGAAAGTCAATGGAAGTCAATGGAGCTCAGTGGAGCTCAGTGGAAGTCAATGGAACTCAGTGGAGCTCAATGGAATTCAATGGAATTCAATGGAGCTCAGTGGAATTCAATGGAAGTCAGTGGAACTTAATGGAGCTCAGTGGAGCTCAGTGAAAGTCAATGGAGCTCAGTGGAGCTCAGTGGAACTTAATGGAGCTCAGTGGAGCTCAGTGAAAGTCAATGGAGCTCAGTGGAGCTCAGTGGAAGTCAATAGAGCTCAATGGAGCTCAATGGAATTCAATGGAGCTCAGTGGAACTTAATGGAGCTCAGTGGAAGTCAATGGAAGTCAATGGAGCTCAGCGGAACTTAATGGCGCTCAGTGAAAGTCAATGGAAGTCAATGGAGCTCAGTGGAAGTCAATGGAGCTCAATGGAGCTCAGTGGAATTCAATGGAGCTCAGTGGAAGCAAATGGAGCTCAATGGAATTCAATGGAGCTCAATGGAGCTCAGTGGAATTCAATGGAACTCAATGGAGCTCAGGGGAAGTCAATAGAGCTCAATGGAATTCAATGGAGCTCAATGGAGCTCAGTGGAAGTCAATGGAGCTCAATGGAGCTCAATGGAATTCAATGGAGCTCAATGGAGCTCAGTGGAAGTCAATGGAGCTCAGTGGAGCTCAGTGGAATTCAATGGAGCTCAGCGGAGCTCAGTGGAAGACAATGGAGCTCACTGGAGCTCAGTGGAAGTCAATGGAGCTCAGCGGAGCTCAGCGGACGTCAATGGAGCTCAGTGGAGCTCAGTGGAGCTCAATGGAATTCAATGGAGCTCAGCGGAAGTCAATGGAGCTCAATGGAGCTCAGCGGAGCTCAGAGGAAGTCAATGGAGCTCAATGGAGCTCAATGGAAGTCAATGGAGCTCAGTGGAAGTCAATGGAGCTCAATGGAGCTCAGTGGAATTCAATGGAGCTCAGTGGAAGCAAATGGAGCTCAATGGAATTCAATGGAGCTCAATGGAGCTCAGTGGAATTCAATGGAACTCAATGGAGCTCAGGGGAAGTCAATAGAGCTCAATGGAATTCAATGGAGCTCAATGGAGCTCAGTGGAAGTCAATGGAGCTCAATGGAGCTCAATGGAATTCAATGGAGCTCAATGGAGCTCAGTGGAAGTCAATGGAGCTCAGTGGAGCTCAGTGGAATTCAATGGAGCTCAGCGGAGCTCAGTGGAAGACAATGGAGCTCACTGGAGCTCAGTGGAAGTCAATGGAGCTCAGCGGAGCTCAGCGGACGTCAATGGAGCTCAGTGGAGCTCAGTGGAGCTCAATGGAATTCAATGGAGCTCAGCGGAAGTCAATGGAGCTCAATGGAGCTCAGCGGAGCTCAGAGGAAGTCAATGGAGCTCAATGGAGCTCAGTGGAGCTCAGTGGAACTCAATGGAGCTCAGAGGAAGTCAATGGAGCTCAGTGGAGCTCAGTGGAACTTAATGGAGCTCAGTGGAAGTCAATGGAAGTCAATGGAGCTCAGTGGAGCTCAGTGGACATCAATGGAGCTCAGTGGAGCTCAGTGGAAGTCAATGGAGCTCAGTGGAGCTCAGTGGAACTTAATGGAGCTCAGTGGAAGTCAATGGAAGTCAATGGAGCTCAGTGGAGCTCAGTGGAACTTAATGGAGCTCAGTGGAAGTCAATGGAAGTCAATGGAGCTCAGTGGAGCTCAGTGGAACTTAATGGAGCTCAGTGGAAGTCAATGGAAGTCAATGGAGCACAGTGGAGCTCAGTGGAAGTCAATGGAGCTCAGTGGAGCTCAGTGGAAGTCAATGGAGCTCAATGGAGCTCAGTGGAATTCAATGGAGCTCAGTGGAATTTAATGGAGCTCAGTGAAAGTCAATGGAGCTCAGTGGAGCTCAGTGGAACTTAATGGAGCTCAGTGGAAGTCAATGGAGCTCAATGGAGCTCAGCGGAGCTCAGAGGAAGTCAATGGAGCTCAATGGAGCTCAGTGGAGCTCAGTGGAACTTAATGGAGTTCAGTGGAAGTCAATGGAAGTCAGTGGAGCTCAGCGGAACTTAATGGAGCTCAGTGAAAGTCAATGGAAGTCAATGGAGCTCAGTGGAGCTCAGTGGAGCTCAATGGATCTCAGTGGAACTTAATGGAGCTCAGTAGAATTTAATGGAGCTCAGTGGAAGTCAATGGAAGTCAATGGAGCTCAGTGGAGCTCAATGGAGCTCAGTGGAACTTAATGGAGCTCAGTAGAATTTAATGGAGCTCAGTGGAAGTCAATGGAAGTCGATGGAGCTCAGTGGAGCTCAGTGGAACTTAATGGAGCTCAGTGGAAGTCAATGGAAGTCAATGGAGCTCAGTGGAGCTCAGTGAAAGTCAATGGAGCTCAGTGGAGCTCAGTGGAACTTAATGGAGCTCAGTGGAGCTCAGTGAAAGTCAATGGAGCTCAGTGGAGCTCAGTGGAAGTCAATGGAGCTCAATGGAGCTCAGTGGAACTTAATGGAGCTCAGTGGAAGTCAATGGAAGTCAATGGAGCTCAGCGGAACTTAATGGAGCTCAGTGAAAGTCAATGGAAGTCAATGGAGCTCAGTGGAAGTCAATGGAGCTCAATGGAGCTCAATGGAATTCAATGGAGCTCAGTGGAAGCAAATGGAGCTCAGTGGAACTCAGTGGAACTTAATGGAGCTCAGTGGAAGTCAATGGAAGTCAATGGAGCTCAGCGGAACTTAATGGAGCTCAGTGGAGCTCAGCGGAACTTAATGGAGCTCAGTGGAGCTCAGTGGAACTTAATGGAGCTCAGTGGAAGTCAATGGAAGTCAATGGAGCTCAGTGGAAGTCAATGGAAGTCAATGGAGCTCAGTGGAACTTAATGGAGCTCAGTGGAAGTCAATGGAAGTCAATGGAGCTCAGTGGAACTTAATGGAGCTCAGTGGAAGTCAATGGAAGTCAATGGAGCTCAGCGGAACTTAATGGAGCTCAGTGAAAGTCAATGGAAGTCAATGGAGCTCAGTGGAGCTCAGTGGAAGTCAATGGAACTCAGTGGAGCTCAATGGAATTCAATGGAATTCAATGGAGCTCAGTGGAATTCAATGGAAGTCAGTGGAACTTAATGGAGCTCAGTGGAGCTCAGTGAAAGTCAATGGAGCTCAGTGGAACTTAATGGAGCTCAGTGGAGCTCAGTGAAAGTCAATGGAGCTCAGTGGAGCTCAGTGGAAGTCAATAGAGCTCAATGGAGCTCAATGGAATTCAATGGAGCTCAGTGGAACTTAATGGAGCTCAGTGGAAGTCAATGGAAGTCAATGGAGCTCAGCGGAACTTAATGGCGCTCAGTGAAAGTCAATGGAAGTCAATGGAGCTCAGTGGAAGTCAATGGAGCTCAATGGAGCTCAGTGGAATTCAATGGAGCTCAGTGGAAGCAAATGGAGCTCAATGGAATTCAATGGAGCTCAGTGGAGCTCAGTGGAATTCAATGGAAGTCAATGGAGCTCAGTGTAGTTCAGTGGAATTCAATGGAGCTCAATGGAGCTCAGTGGAATTCAATGGAACTCAATGGAGCTCAGGGGAAGTCAATAGAGCTCAATGGAATTCAATGGAGCTCAATGGAGCTCAGTGGAAGTCAATGGAGCTCAATGGAGCTCAATGGAATTCAATGGAGCTCAATGGAGCTCAGTGGAAGTCAATGGAGCTCAGTGGAGCTCAGTGGAATTCAATGGAGCTCAGCGGAGCTCAGTGGAAGACAATGGAGCTCACTGGAGCTCAGTGGAAGTCAATGGAGCTCAGCGGAGCTCAGTGGACGTCAATGGAGCTCAGTGGAGCTCAGTGGAGCTCAATGGAATTCAATGGAGCTCAGCGGAAGTCAATGGAGCTCAATGGAGCTCAGCGGAGCTCAGAGGAAGTCAATGGAGCTCAATGGAGCTCAGTGGAGCTCAGTGGAACTCAATGGAGCTCAGAGGAAGTCAATGGAGCTCAGTGGAGCTCAGTGGAGCTCAATGGAACTCAGTGGAAGTCAATGGAGCTCCCTGGAGCTCAGTGGAGCTCAATGGAACTCACTGGAGCTCAGTGGAGCTCACTGGAGCTCAGTGGAAGTCAATGGAGCTCAGTGGAGCTCAGTGGTGCTCAATGGAGCTTAATGGAACTCAATGGAGCTCAGTGGACATCAATGGAAGTCAATGGAGCTCAGTGGAGCTCAGTGGAAGTCAATGGAAGTCAATGGAGCTCAGTGGAATTCAATGGAGCTCAGCGGAGCTCAGTGGAAGACAATGGAGCTCACTGGAGCTCAGTGGAAGTCAATGGAGCTCAGCGGAGCTCAGTGGACGTCAATGGAGCTCAGTGGAGCTCAGTGGAGCTCAGTGGAACTCAATGGAGCTCAGAGGAAGTCAATGGAGCTCAATGGAGCTCAGTGGAGCTCAGTGGAACTCAATGGAGCTCAGAGGAAGTCAATGGAGCTCAGTGGAGCTCAATGGAACTCAGTGGAAGTCAATGGAGCTCAGTGGAGCTCAGTGGTGCTCAATGGAGCTTAATGGAACTCAATGGAGCTCAGTGGACATCAATGGAAGTCAATGGAGCTCAGTGGAGCTCAGTGGAAGTCAATGGAAGTCAATGGAGCTCAATGGAAGTCAATGGAGCTCAGTAGAGCACAATAGAAGTTAATGGAAGTCAATGGAGCTCAGTGGAACTTAATGGAGCTCAGTGGATGTCAATGGAGCTCAATGGAGCTCAGTGGAGCTCAGTGGAGCTGAATGCAGTTGGCACTGATGGGGACCAGGAGGGTGCCCAGGTGGCACCGGGGGGTGCCCACTGTCACCTGTTGGACTGTGCCAGGTCGAAGCACTCCACGGAGGTGGGGTTGCGCCCCACGGAGCGGAAGAGGTTGGTGTAGTACTGCAGGTCCCAGGCGTCGAAGGCCAACCCTGCAGGAGGTGGCACCAGGAGGGGACAATGAGGGCAGGAGGTGGCACCAAGAGGTGCCCCATCCCCAGATGTCCCCAAGGTCACCTCCCTGTGTCCCCTCTCCCCCCGTCCCCCTCCTCCCTCATGTCCCCAGGGCCCTGCTTAGGGACATCTGAGGTCCCGCTCAGGGCAACCTGGGTGACCCTGGTGGCACTTTGTCCCTGGCTGTCCCCTGTGACAACAGGGCTCTGGTGGCCCTGTGCCAGCCTGGCCACAGTGTCCCTTCCCTGCCCCCTCCCTGTCCCCAGTGTCTTCAATGATGTCCCCAGCTGTGTCTCAAATGTCCCCTCCCTGTCCCCAGTGTCCCCAGTGATGTCCCCAAAGTGCCTTCAATGCCCCCAATGATGTCCCCAAAGTGCCTCCCATGTCCCCAAAGTGTCCCCAGTGTCCCCTCCCTGTCCCCACTGATGTCCCCAGTGTGACCCCCTCCCTACCTAGCTCCTTGTCAGCCTCCTCCAGGGCCTGGCTGCCCCGTGCCAGGATGTCCACGGTGGTGACAGGGGTGGGGCAGGAGGGGACACTGAAGGTGCTGAGGGGCTCTGGGTACAGCTCCTCGGTCATGGGGTCCCTCAGGGCCCTCCCCAGGCGGCCCAGAGCCCCCTCAGGGGGGTGGCCTTCGAACTGGGGGGAGGGGGTGAGCAAAGGGGGGGGGGGAGGGGACACAAGGTCACTGGAGGTCACCTCCAACACCTCCCAAGAAGCAGCAAAGGGGTTGGGGCCAAAGGGGGACAGAGGATAAAGGGGGAGGGAGGGAAGGGGAGAAGGAGGAGGGGGAGAAGGAGGAGGGGGAGAAGGAGGAGGGGGAGAAGGAGGAGGGGGAGAAGGCAGGGAGGAGACAAGAGGGGACAAAGGGGACCCAGGAGGACTATGGGGACCAATAGGTGACAGTGGGGACCAAAAGGGGACAAGGGTGGGACCAAGGGGGACCAATAGGGGCCAAGGGGACAGTGGGGACCAATGGGGACAAAGGGGACCCAGGAGGACTATGGGGACCAATAGGTGACAGTGGGGACCAAAGGGGACCAATAGGGGTCAAGGGTGGGACCAAGGGGGACCAATAGGGGCCAAGGGTGGGACCAAGGGGGCCCAATGGGGACAAAGGGGACCAGTAGGGGACAATGGGAACAAGGGGACAATGGAGACCACTAGGGACAAAGGGACTTGGGGGACCCCGTGGGGGACAATGAGACCTTGGGGGACCCCTGGGGACAAAGGGAACCTTGGGGACCCCTGGGGACAGTGAGACCTTGGGGGACCCCTGGGGACAAAGGGAACCTTGGGGACCCCTGGGGACAATGAGACCTTGGGGGACCTCAGGGGACAAAGGGACCCTTGGGGACCCCTGGGGACAGTGAGACCTTGGGGGACCCCCCGAGGGCCAATGGGAGGTTGGGGAGGGGGTGGGGGCCAAGGACCCTTCCCCCCCCCCAGGGTGTCCCCAAGTGTCCCCAAGTGTCCCCAACCTGGAGCAGGAGGCGCCTGGAGCGCTCCAGCCGCTGGACCTGGGGCAGGCCGGCAGCGTGGCACAGGGACACGGCATTGGTGGAGCTGGCAGTGCACAGCCCCAGCCTGGCACACAGCAGGGCACGGGCTGGCACCCAGGGGCACCCAAAGGGCACCCAATGCCACCCAGTGCCCACCCAATGCCACCCATTGGCCGCCAAATGCCACCCAATGCCACCCATTGGCCACCCAATGCCACCCATAGGCCACTTAATGCCACCCAGTGCCCATCCAATGCCACCCATTGGCCACCAAATGCCACCCAATGCCACCCATACGCCACTTAATGCCACCCAGTGCCCATCCAATGCCAGCCAGTGCCCCCCAGTGCCAGACCTGGGTCCAATCTCCAGCAGGATTTGCCCCTCCTGTGCCCTCAGGAAGCTCCTGGGTGCCAGCTGCTGAGGGCCCCCCAGGGGGGACCCCAAAACCCAGTGCAGGATCCGAGACTGCTCCGGGTCCGGGGGGTTGGCACCTGGGCAAGGGAGGTGCCCACAGGTGTGTGTCCCCTGCCCAGTGCCACCCAACCCCCCCAGGGCAACCCCAATGCCCACCCAGGGCCACCCAATCCCACCCCAATGCCCACCCAGTGCCACCCAATGCCACCCAATCCCACCCCAATGCCATCCCAATGCCCACCCAGTGCCACCCAATCCCACCCCAATGCCATCCCAATGCCCACCCAGGGCCACCCAATCCCACCCCAATGCCCACCCAGTGCCACCCAATGCCACCCAATCCCACCCCAATGCCCACCCAGTGCCACCCAATCCCACCCCAATGCCATCCCAATGCCCACCCAGTGCTACCCAATGCCACCCACTGCCACCCAATCCCACCCCAATGCCATCCCAATGCCCACCCAATCCCACCCAATCCCACCCCAATGCCACTCAATGCCCACCCAGTGCCACCCAATGCCACCCAATCCCAGCCCAATGCCAACCCAGTGCCACCCCAATCCCACCCAACACCCACCCAGTGTCACCCCAATGCCCACCCATTGCCCACCCAGTGCCACCCCCCAGGGCTCCTAACTCCCCTCCACTGCCCCAAACCTTTAGCCCCCCCTGACCCCTCAGAGCCCTCCCCCAGCGCCCCCCAGAGGCCACCCAACACCCACCCAGTGCCACCCCAATGCCCCCCAATGCCCCCAACCCCCCCCAAGCCACCCCTCAGACTCCCCCCCTGCCCCTCCAGTGCCCCCAACGCCCCCCATGCCCCCCCCCAAATTTGCCCCCCCCCAATGTCCTCCCCCCCTCCCCTCCCCCCCCTTACCCTCCCAGGCCAGGTAGTAGCAGGTCTCTGAGGTCACTGCGGTCACCTTGGGCTCCACCCTCCTGGCCACCTTCAAGGGGGACCCCAAAAGCGTGGCCCCCCCCAAAGGGACCCCCCCGGGACCCCCAGCTCCTTCCTGGGGGGCCCCCAAAGGCTTCTCAAGGCTCTCGGGGGGCCCAGGCCGGAGGTAGAACCTCAGGAGCTGCATTCTGGGGGAGGGGGGGAAGGGAAAAGGGGGGGGGGGGGAAGGGAAAGAGGTGGGGGGGGGTCAACGGGGGGGGAGGAAAATAGTGGGGGACCCCCCAGGGGGGGGACCCCCCCTAAAAAATGGGGGACACGCCCCCCCCCTTAAGGGTAAGTCCAAAGTAAGAAGCATTAAGGGCTGCCCCCTGCTGAAAGGGAGAGGGATGGGAGGGACCCCCCCGGGGACCCCCCCCCTTCTTTTGGGGAGGGGACCCCCCCCACAACGGGGAGACCCCAAAAATGGGGAGACCCCCGCCAAAGAGGAGACCCTCCCCCAAAATGGGGACCACCCCCCCCCCAAGAGGGACACCCCCCACTCCCCAAACGGGGACACCCCCTCCCCTCCCCCCCCCGAGAGCGACCCCTGGGGGGGCTCAAAGGTTTCCGGGGGAGGTCCTGCGGGGGGTCCCTGATGGGGGGAGGGCAAAATTTGGGGGGAGGTTAAAGGTTCTCGTGGGCTCGTGGGGGGGGTCCCCTCCTTGTGACGTCATTAAGGGCCCCCCCCCCCCCCCCGCTATCCCCATCCCCCTTTAAGAGCCCCTCCGTGGGACCCCCTTGGGGGGTTTGGGGGGGGGTCAGGGTTAGGGTCAGGCTTAGGGTCCCCTCCTTGTGACGTCACTAAGAGGGGGTGCCCTCCCCCCCCCGCCGCCCGCCTCCCCCTCCACGTGTTGCGCCTCCCCCCCCCCTTTCAGAGCCCCTCCGTGGGACCCCCTTGGGGGGTTTGGGGGGGGGTCAGGGTTAGGGTCAGGCTTAGGGTCTCCTCCTTGTGACGTCACCAAGGGGTCGCCGTCTGCCCCCCCCCGCTCCCCTGCGCCCCTTCCCCGCACCCCCTCCCCCCTCCCCCCTTCCTCCTCCCCCTGCCCCTCCCCCTCCCCCCCCGGCTTCCCTCCGTCCCCCACCTCGCGCCGCCGCTCGCGCTCTGCCCCGCGCGCCGCTCGCGCGCCACGACCTAGTCCTCCCCCCCCCGCCCCCGGCAGGAGGAGGGCGGGAAACGGGGAGGGGGCGGAGCCTAGGGAAGGGGCGGAGCTTAAGCGAGAGGAGGGAACGGCGGTCAAGGGAGGCCGGCAAAGGGGGCGGGGCTCGGGACTAAGCCCCACCCCACCCCCTCCGCTCCCCGCCTCCTCCCCTCGTCCCCCTCTAGCACCACCGCCCCGCCCCCCCCCCCGCGTGCGCGCGCCGAAGGCTTCCGGGACTCCGCCTCCTCCTCCCTTTCCCCTCCCCCTCCCCCCTCCCCCCGCCCGAGTTAAAGGGGAACGACCCCCAGAAAATCGGGGGGGGGGGGCAGAGGGTGGGGGGAAGGGGTCCTAGCCCTCCCCCCCCCGGCCCGTGTTTGTGACGTCATGAAAGAGATGGCGTCACCAGAGCTGCCCCCACCCCCGCTTTGGGGGCGGGGGGTAAAGGACCACCCACGTGGCCCCATCTGACCGCCCCCCCCTCCCCCCAGAGACCCCCCCGCCCCTTCATAGCTCCACCCCCTCACGACGTCATTGGGCCGCCCAGCCCCTCCCCCGCCCCCACGTTCTTGGGGGCTCCCCAAGCCTCCTCCCCCCCCCTTGGCCTCCTCCCCCCTCATGACGTCATCACTCCCCCTCCCCCATTTCAGGACCCTACAGGGCCCTCCCCCTCCCACTCCCCCTCCCCTACCCCCACTCTGAAGGGGGAGGTCGCCCCCAAGCCTCCCTCCCCCACCCCCTTCCCCCTCCACTCCCTACCCCTTTGGACCCCCCCATGACGTCACGCCCCTCGATGACGTCACCACCGCCCCCCTTCCCCCCCCGACTGGAGGTCCCCAAACCCCCTCCCCCCCTCCCCTTCCATCAAAGCAGGGGAGGGGAGGGAGAGAGGGGAGAGGGCAAAGGGCAGCAGCTACCCACAACCCCCTGCGGCAACCCCACCCCCACCCTGCCCCCTGCCGCCCCCCAACCACGTGGGGGGGTGGGAAGGTCATTGGTGACGCCATCGATGACGTCAGCAGCCAAGGGGAGGGGGAGGGGAGGGGGCAGAGCCTCTGCCCCAGAGATTGGAGACCCTCAGCCCCTGCCCCATAGACAGAGACCCCCTGCCCCTGACCCATAGAAACCCCCAGACCCTGCCCCATAGATAGAGACCCCCAGCCCCTGCCCCATAGAGACCCCCAGCCCCTGCCCCATAGATACAGACCCCCAGCCCCTGCCACATAGAGACCCCCAGCCCCTGCCCCATAGATAGAGACCCCCTGCCCCTGACCCACAGATAGAGACCCCCAGCCCCTGCCCCATAGAGACCCACAGACCCTGCCCCATAGATAGAGACCCCCTGCCCCTGACCCATAGAGACCCCCAGACCCTGCCCCATAGAGACCCCCAGACCCTGCCCCATACATAGAGACCCCCAGCCCCTGCCCCACAGAGACCCCCAGCCCCTGCCCCATAGATACAGACCCCCAGCCCCTGCCCCATAGAGACCCACAGACCCTGCCCCATAGATAGAGACCCCCAGCCCCTGCCCCATAGAGACCCACAGACCCTGCCCCATAGATAGAGACCCCCAGCCCCTGCCCCATAGAGACCCCCAGCCCCTGCCCCATAGATAGAGACCCCCTGCCCCTGACCCATAGATAGAGACCCCCAGCCCCTGCCCCATAGAGACCCCCAGACCCTGCCCCATACATAGAGACCCCCAGCCCCTGCCCCACAGAGACCCCCAGCCCCTGCCCCATAGATAGAGACCCCCAGCCCCTGCCCCATAGAGACCCACAGACCCTGCCCCATAGATAGAGACCCCCAGCCCCTGCCCCATAGAGACCCACAGACCCTGCCCCATAGATAGAGACCCCCCAGCCCCTGCCCCATAGATAGAGACCCCCAGCCCCTGCCCCATAGAGACCCACAGACCCTGCCCCATAGAGACCCACAGCCCCTGCCCCATAGTTAGAGACCCCCAGCCCCTGCCCCATAGAGACCCACAGACCCTGCCCCATAGATAGAGACCCCCAGCCCCTGCCCCATGGATAGAGACCCCCAGCCCCTGCCCCATAGAGACCCCCAGACCCTGCCCCATACATAGAGACCCCCAGCCCCTGCCCCACAGAGACCCCCAGCCCCTGCCCCATAGAGACCCCCAGCCCCTGCCCCATAGATAGAGACCCCCTGCCCCTGACCCATAGATAGAGACCCCCAGCCCCTGCCCCATAGAGACCCCCAGACCCTGCCCCATACATAGAGACCCCCAGCCCCTGCCCCACAGAGACCCCCAGCCCCTGCCCCATAGATAGAGACCCCCAGCCCCTGCCCCATAGAGACCCACAGACCCTGCCCCATAGATAGAGACCCCCAGCCCCTGCCCCATAGAGACCCACAGACCCTGCCCCATAGATAGAGACCCCCCAGCCCCTGCCCCATAGATAGAGACCCCCAGCCCCTGCCCCATAGAGACCCACAGACCCTGCCCCATAGAGACCCACAGCCCCTGCCCCATAGTTAGAGACCCCCAGCCCCTGCCCCATAGAGACCCACAGACCCTGCCCCATAGATAGAGACCCCCAGCCCCTGCCCCATGGATAGAGACCCCCAGCCCCTGCCCCATACATACAGACCCCCAGCCCCTGCCCCATAGATAGAGACCCCCAGCCCCTGCCCCACAGAGACCCCCAGCCCCTGCCCCACAGATAGAGACCCCCAGCCCCTGCCCCATAGAGACCCACAGACCCTGCCCCATAGATAGAGACCCCCAGCCCCTGCCCCATAGAGACCCCCAGCCCCTGCCCCATACATACAGACCCCCAGCCCCTGCCCCATAGAGACTCCCAGCCCCTGCCCCATAGACAGAGACCCCCAGACCCTGCCCCATAGAGACCCCCAGACCCTGCCCCATAGATAGAGACCCCCAGCCCCTGCCCCATAGAGACTCCCAGCCCCTGCCCCATAGAGACCCCCAGCCCCTGCCCCATAGAGACTCCCAGCCCCTGCCCCATAGATAGAGACCCCCAGCCCCTGCCCCATAGAGACCCCCAGCCCCTGCCCCATAGAGACTCCCAGCCCCTGCCCCATACATAGAGACCCCCAGCCCCTGCCCCATAGAGACTCCCAGCCCCTGCCCCATAGATAGAGACCCCCAGCCCCTGCCCCATAGAGACCCCCAGCCCCTGCCCCATAGATAGAGACCCCCAGCCCCTGCCCCATAGAGACTCCCAGCCCCTGCCCCATAGACAGAGACCCCCAGCCCCTGCCCCATAGAGACCCCCAGACCCTGCCCCATAGATAGAGACCCCCAGCCCCTGCCCCATAGAGACTCCCAGCCCCTGCCCCATAGACAGAGACCCCCAGCCCCTGCCCCATAGAGACCCCCAGCCCCTGCCCCATAGAGACCCCCAGACCCCTTCTGCAGAGATTGGAGACCTCGGTGTCAATTTTATTGCCCCTGGGGGGGCATAGGGGGCACCTAAGAGGGCATCTAAAGGGGAGAGGGCATCTAGGGGCAGAGGGCATCTAGGATGGCATCTAGGAGGGCATCTAAGGGGAGAGGGCATCTAGGAGGGCATCTAGGAGGGCATCTAAGGGGGGAGGGCATCTAAGGGGAGAGGGCATCTAGGAGGGCATCTAAGGGGGGAGGGCACCTAAGGGGAGAGGGCATCTAGGAGGGCATCTAGGAGGGCATCTAAGGGGGGAGGGCATCTAAGGGGAGAGGGCATCTAGGAGGGCATCTAGGAGGGCATCTAAGGGGGGAGGGCATCTAGGAGGGCATCTAGGAGGGCATCTAGGAGGGAGAGGGCATCTAGGAGGGCATCTAAACGGGTGGAGGGCATCTAGGAGGGCATCTAGGGTGGGTTTGGTGCCAGCTGGGTTGGGTTTGGTGCCATCTGGGGTGGGTTTGGTGCCATCTGAGTTGGTTTGGTGCCAGCTGGGGTGGGTTTGGTGCGAGCTGGGGTGGGTTTGGTGCCAGCTGGGTTGGTTTGGTGCCAGCTGGGTTGGGTTTGGTGCCAGCTGGGTTGGGTTTGGTGCCATCTGGGGTGGGTTTGGTGCCATCTGAGTTGGTTTGGTGCCAGCTGGGGTGGGTTTGGTGCGAGCTGGGGTGGGTTTGGTGCCATCTGAGTTGGTTTGGTGCCACCTGGGGTGGGTTTGGTGCCAGCTGGGGTGGGTTGGTGCCAGCTGGGGTGGGTTTGGTGCCAGCTGGGTTGGTTTGGTGCCAGCTGGGGTGGGTTTGGTGCCAGCTGGGTTGGTTTGGTGCCAGCTGGGTTGGTTTGGTGCCAGCTGGGGTGGGCACCTCAGATGGCAACACTCTCCTGCACTCTGGCAGGGTCCAGGTAGGGGTAGGGGAGGTCCAGGGCCTGGTTCCTGCGTTGGATGCGTTGGGAGATGGAGGCCAAGCTCCTCCTGAAGGTGTCCAGGAGCTGCCTGGGGGCTGCCCCCCGCAGCAGGTCCTCAGCTCTGGTGCCCAAAGGGTGCTGCAGGCAGAGGGCAAGAGGTGGAGCTGCCCCTCAGGGACCTCCTGAGGTGCCAACCTCCACCCTCAGAGACCCCTCTGAAGCTCCTGAGATGCCACCCAGCTCCCTGAGGTGCCCACCTAGAGCCCTGAGATGCCAACCTAGGCTTCTAGAGATGCCAACCTGGACCCTCAGGGACCCTCCTGAAGCTCCTGAGATGCCACCAAGCCCTCTGAGATGCCACCCCAGACCCCTGAGATGCCAACCTAGACCCTTGGAGCCCCCCTGGAACCTCCTCAGATGCTCCCTGGACCCTTGTGGTGCCCACCTAGACCCCTGAGGTGCCAACCCATCCCCCTGAGATGCCAACCTGGAGCCCTGAGTTGCCAACCCAGACCCTTGGGGCCCCACTGGAACCTCCTCAGATGCCACCAAGACTCTTGTGGTGCCCACCTAGACCCCTGAGATGCCAACCTGGACCCTTGGAGCCCCTCTGGAACCTCCTCAGATGCTCCCTGGACCCTTGTGGTGCCCACCTAGACCCCTGAGGTGCCCACCTAGACCCCTGAGATGCCAACCTGGAGCCCTGAGATGCCAATCTAGACCCTTGGAGCCCCTCTGGAACCTCCTCAGATGCTCCCTGGACCCTTGTGGTGCCCACCAAGCTCCCTGAGATGCCCACCTAGACCCCTGAGATGCCAACCTGGAGCCCTGAGTTGCCAACCCAGACCCTTGGAGCCCCTCTGGAACCTCCTCAGATGCCACCAAGACTCTTGTGATGCCCACCTAGACCCCTGAGATGCCAACTTAGGCTTCTTGAGATGCCAACCTGGACCCTCAGGGACCCTCCTGAAGCTTCTGAGATGCCAACCCAGCCCCCTGAGATGCCAGCCTGGACCCATGGAGCCCCTCTGGAACCTCCTGAGATGCCACCTAGACCTCTGAGGTTCCCACCAAGCCCCTTGAGATGCCAACCTGGACCCTGAGAGACCCTCCTGAAGCTCCTGAGGTGCCACCAACCCCTCTGAGATGCCAGCCTGGAGCCCTGAGATGCCAACCTGGACCCATGGAGCCCCTCTGGAACCTCCTCAGATGCCACCTAGACCTCTGAGGTGCCCACCTAGACCCCTGAGATGCCAACCTAGGCTTCTTGAGATGCCAACCTGGACCCTCAGATACCCTCCTGAAGCTCCTGAGATGCCACCAAGCCCCCTGAGGTGCCCACCTAGACCCCTGAGATGCCAACCCAGACCCCTGAGATGCCAACCTGGACCCCTGAGATGCCACCAACCCCTCTGAGATGCCAACCCAGCCCCCTGAGATGCCAACCCAGACCCTTGGAGCCCCTCTGGCACCTCCTGAGATGCCAGCAAGCCCCTCCAGGTGCCCTCCCCGCCCCTCGGTGCCCCCCAGGTGCCAGGCACCGGGGCTGGGGCTGCTCACCGGCTGCCCTCCCTCGTAGCTGACCACTGCCAGCAGTGCCAGGAGGGCAGCAGTGGCCTCAGGGCTGGGCAGGCTCTGCAGGAGCTCCTCTGGGGTCACCTCCTGCTGGCAGCTGGGGGGAGGCCTGCGCAGGGTGCCAGGGGTGTTGGGCATCCAGGCGGCGAAGTCGTACTGGGGGCACAGGGGGGGCACAGGGGGGGCACAGCTCAGGCGGCTGCCACCCAGGGGCACCACCCCAAGAGGGCCTGGGGGCCCCCCATGCCCACCCAGGTGCCACCCATGCCCACCCAGGTGCCCCCCATGCCCACCCAGGTGCCACCCATGCCCACCCAGGTGCCACCCAGGTGCCCCCCATGCCACCCAGCTGCCCCCCATGCCACCCAGTTGCTCCCCATGACCACCCAGGTGCCCCCCAGGTGCTCCAAGTGCCACCGAGGTGCCCCCCATGCCCACCCAGGTGCCCCCCATGCCCACGCCATGTGCCACCCAGGTGCTCCCCATGCCACCCAGGTGCCCCCCATGCCCACCCAGGTGCCCCCCATGCCCACGTCATGTGCCACCCAGGTGCCCCCCATGCCACCCAGTTGCTCCCCATGACCACCCAGGTGCCCCCCAGGTGCTCCAAGTGCCACCGAGGTGCCCCCCATGCCCACCCAGGTGCTCCCCAGGTGCTCCAAATGCCACCCAGGTGCCCCCATGCCCACCAAGGTGCAACCCAGGTGCTCCAAGTGCCACCCAGGTGCCCCCCATGCCACCCAGGTGTCCCCCATGCCCACCCAGGTGCCCCCTATGCCCACCAAGGTGCAACCCAGGTGCTCCAAGGGCCACCTAGGTGCCCCCCATGCCCACCCCAGGTGCCACCCAGGTGCTCCAAGTGCCATCCAGGTGCTCCCCATGCCCACCCAGGTGCCCCCCATGCCAACCCAGGTGCCCCTCATGCCACCCAGGTGCTCCAAGTGCCACCCAGGTGCCCCCCATGCCCACCCCAGGTGACCCCCAGGTGCTCCAAATGCCACCCAGGTGCCCCCATGCCCACCAAGGTGCAACCCAGGTGCTCCAAGTGCCACCCAGGTGCCCCCCATGCCACCCAGGTGCCCCCCATGCCCACCCAGGTGCCCCCTATGCCCACCAAGGTGCAACCCAGGTGCTCCAAGGGCCACCCAGGTGCCCCCCATGCCCACCCCAGGTGCCACCCAGGTGCTCCAAGTGCCATCCAGGTGCTCCCCATGCCCACCCAGGTGCCCCCCATGCCAACCCAGGTGCCCCTCATGCCACCCAGGTGCTCCAAGTGCCACCCAGGTGCCCCCCATGCCCACCCCAGGTGCCCCCCAGGTGCTCCAAATGCCACCCAGGTGCCCTTCATGCCCCCCCCGATGCCACCTCCGAGGCCTTCCCGGTCCCCATGCCTGCCCAGGTGCCCCCCAGCTGCCCCCCAGGAGCTTCCCCTGCCCCCTCCCGGGGGTGCCAGGCGCCCTGGGCCGCTGCCTGCCCCCGAGGTGCCCCCCAGGTGGCACCTGGCCGCTGTTGACGGCGGCATGCCTGGCAGAGCAGCAGAAGATGATCATGGTCAGGAACTTGGCCAGCTCAGGCCTGCAGCACAGCTGGCAGGGGAAGCCTGGCGGGAGAGCAAGGCTGGAGGGCAACCAACCCCCTGGCACCTCCCCTGGGCACCTCACCCATGGGCACCTCCCCCCCTGGGCACCTCCCCCCCTGGGCACCTCCCCCCCTGGGCATCTCCCCCCTGGGCACCTCACCCATGGGCACCTCCCCCCTGGGCACCCCGGGGGTAGGAAGAGGGCAAAAAGAGGGCCTGAGGTCAGCATGGCCAAGAGCAGGACCAAGACCAACAGCAGGACCAAGACCAAGACCAATGCCAGGACCGAGACGAAGAGCAAGACCAAGACCAAAACCAAGACCATGACCAAGACCAAGAGCAGGACCAAGACCAAGACCATGATCAAGACCAAGGCCATGGCCAGGGCCAAGACCATGACCAAGACCAAACCCAAGGCTATGACTGAGACTAAGAGCAGGACCAAGACCAACACCAAAACCAAAAGCAGGACCAAGACCAAGAGGAGGACCAAGACCAAGGCCAAGACCATGACCAAGACGAAGGCCATTGCCAGGGCCAAGACCCTGACCAAGACCAAGGGCAGGACCCAGACCAAGAGCATGATCAAGACCAAGACCAGAACCAAGACCAAGGCCAACAGCAGGACCAAGACCAAGACCAGGACCAAGACCAAGACCAAAACCAAGAGCAGGACCAAGACCAAGACCATGTCCAAGATCAAGGCCAGGACCAAGTCCAAGACCATGACCAAGACCAAGGCCAGGACCAAGACCAATGGCCATGGCCAGGGCCAAGACCATGACCAAGACCAAGGGCAGGACCAAGAGCAGGACCAAGACCAAGAGTAGGACCAAGACCAAGACCAAGGCAATGGCCAGGGCCAAGACCAAGAGCAGGACCAAGATCAAGACCATGACCAAGGCCATGACCAAGACCAAGACCAAAACCAAGGGCAGGGCCAAGACCAAGACCATGACGAAGACCAAGAGCAGGACCAAGACCATGACCAAGACCAAGAGCAGGACCAAGATCAAGACCATGACCAAGGCCATGACCAAGACCAGGACCAAAACCAAGGGCAGGGCCAAGACCAAGACCAAGGCCAAGACCAAGACCATGACCAAGACCAAGAGCAGAAGCAAGACCAAGAGCAGGACCAAGCCCAAGCCCAAGGCCAAGCCCCAACTCAAGCCTGTGCCATTGACCAAAGCCGAGACCAAGAGCAAGAGCTAGGCCATGACCAAGGAGTCCCCGGGGTGTCCCCAGGGTGCCGCAGGGCGCCGCCGGCCCCGAACCATGCCCGCCCCGCCCCGCGCCCGCCCCGCACCACGCCCGCCCCGCCCCGCGCCCGCCCCGCCCCGCGCCCGCCCCGAACCACGCCCGCCCCGCCCCGCGCCCGCCCCGCACCACGCCCGCCCCGAACCACGCCCGCCCCGCACCGTGCCCGCACCGCCCCGCGCCCGCCCCGCACCGCGCCCGCACCGCCCCGCGCCCGCCCCGAACCGCGCCCGCCCCGCCCCGCGCCCGCCCCGCCCCACGCCGGCCCCGCACCGCGCCCGCACCGCCCCGCGCCCGCCCCGCACCGCGCCCGCCCTGCCCCGCGCCCGCCCCGCACCGCGCCCGCCCCGCCCCGCGCCCGCCCCGCCCCACGCCGGCCCCGCACCGCGCCCGCCCCGCACCACGCCCGCCCCGCCCCGCGCCCGCCCCGCACCGCGCCCGCCCCGCCCCGCGCCCGCCCCGCCCCGCGCCCGCCCCGCACCACGCCCGCCCCGCCCCGCGCCCGCCCCGCCCCGCGCCGGCCCCGCACCCCGCTGGCCGCCGCCGCGCAGGCCGCGCTCGCAGATCTCCTGCAGCCACTCCTGCAGCTCCTGGTCCTGCGCCACCGCCTGGTCCCCGGCGTAGAACAGCTGCACCATGCCCTGCACCCAGCTGGGGGCACAGGGGACACAGGGGACAGAGGGGACAGAGGGGACAGCAGGGGGACGTTGGGGACAGCAGGGGGACAGCAGAGGGACGTTGGGGACAGCAAGGGTGCCGCCCGAGGGGGCCACCGCAGACCATCTGCAGCCTCCTGGTGGCACCAGCAGGAGCCTCCAGACCGCTGCTCCCCGGCACCTCCCCAGGGTCCCCAAGGCTGTCCCCAATGTCCCCAAGGCTGTCCCCAATGTCCCCAAGGATGTCCCCAATGTCCGCAAGGCTGTCCCGAATGTCCCCAAGGCCGTCCCCAAGGCTGTCCCCATTGTCCCCAAGGATGTCCCCAAGGCTGTCCCCAATGTCCCCAAGGCTGTCCCCAAGGCTGTCCCCAAGGATGTCCCCAAGGCTGTCCCCAAGACTGTCCCCAAGACTGTCCCCAAGGCTGTCCCCAAGGATGTCCCCAAGGCTGTCCCCAAGGCTGTCCCCAAGGCTGTCCCCAGGGTCCCCAAGGCTGTCCCCAAATGTCCCCAAGGCTGTCCCCAAGGCTGTCCCCAAGGATGTCCCCAAGGCTGTCCCCAAGGCTGTCCCCAAGGTCCCCAGGGCTGTCCCCACTATCCCCAGGGCTGTCCCCACTATCCCCAGGGCTGTCCCCAGTGTCCCCAGGGCTGTCCCCAGGGTGCCCACCTGTGGATGGCGTCCCAGAGCTGCAGGGCATCGTCCCTGTAGTGGTAGTTGGGGACCTCGGCCACCTCCCTGTCCTGGATGTCCTCAGGGACACAAAGCTCTCTGTAGGTCAGGGCCTGGGTGGCTCTGGCCACCAGCTCCAGCGTCCCCTCCCTGCCGAGGGCGGTGGCCTGGTGGGGGGAGGGCACAGCTGCAGCACCTCTGCCACCGCCAGGGGCCACCAAGGGACATCCAGGTGCCACCAAGGGACATCCAGGTGACACCAAGGAGGACCCAGAGGGACACAGATGCCACCAAGGGACATCCAGGTGCCACCAAGGGGGACCCAGAGGGACCCAGATGCCACCAAGGGACATCCAGGTGCCACCAAGGGACATCCAGGTGCCACCAAGGAGGACCCAGAGGGACACAGATGCCACCAAGGGACATCCAGGTGCCACCAAGGGACATCCAGGTGCCACCAAGGAGGACCCAGAGGGACCCAGGTGCCACCAAGGGGGACCCAGAGGGACCCAGGTGCCACCAGGAGGGACCCAGGTGGCACCAAAGGGGACCCAAGGGTCCAGGTGGCACCAGAGGGGAACCAAAGGTCCAGGTGGCACCAAAGGGACCCAAGGGCCCAGGTAGCACCAGAGGGGACCCAAGGGCCCAGGTGGCACCAGAGGGGCCCCAAGGTGGTTAGGGAGGTGCCAGGGGAGGGCTTGGCACTGACCTGGTCGATGATGCCCCCGGGGTTGAGCAGAGTGTCCCTGGCCAGGATGTTGATGTGGAAAGTGAAGCGGAAGTGGGGGAGGAGCAGCTGGGCACAGGGGGAGGGCACAGCAGGGTTGGGGGGGGAGGGCTCCACCCTTGGGGTCCCCCTGGTGGCCTCTCTCCACTTCCAGGGGCTGCCTTCATCAGCCTGCCCTTGGCAGCCGCCGCTTTCGGGGTCCCCTCTTTCAGCTCCACTCTTGGAGTCCCCTTTGTGGGGTCTCCACTTTTGGGCTCTCCCTTTTTCAGTCTGCCCTTCCTTAGCCTCCCTTTCTCCTCCTCCCCTTCCCCTTCTCCCCTTTCAGGTCTCCCCTTTCCCTCTCCCTTTCAGGTCTCCCCTTTCCCTCTCCCTTTCCCCTCCTCCCCTATCCTCTCTTCCCTTTCTCCTCCTCCCCTTTCAGGTCTCCCCTTTCCCTCTCCCTTTCCCCTCCTCCCCTTTCCCCTCTTCCCTTTCTCCTCCTCCTTTTCCCCTCCTCCTTTTCAGGTCTCCCCTTTCCCTCTCCCTTTCCCTTCCACCCCTTTCCCTCCTCCCCTTGCTCCTCCCTTTCAGGTCTCCCCATTCCCCCTCCTCCCCTTTCCCCTCCTTCCCTTCCCCTCCTCCCCTTTCAGGTCTCCCCTTTCCATCTCCCTTTCTCATCCTCCCTTTCAGGTCTTCCCTTTCTATCTCCCTTTCCCTTCCTCCCCTTCCCCTTCTCCCCTTTCAGGACTCCCATTTCCCCTCTTCCCTTACTCCTCCCCTTTCAGGTCTCCCCTTTCCTTCTCCCTTTCCCTTCCTCCTCTTCCCCTCTTCCCTTTTCTCCTCTTCCCTTTCTCCTCCTCCCCTTTTAGGTCTCCCCTTTCCCTTCCTCCCCTTCCCCTCCTCCCCTTTCAGGTCTCCCCCTTCCCTCTCCCTTTCCCCCCTCCTCCCCCTTTCCCCTCTTCCCATTCTCCTCCTCCCCTTTCAGGTCTCCCCTTTCCATCTCCCTTTCCCCTCCTTTCCTTTCAGGTCTCGCCTTTCCCTCTCCCTTTCCCTTCCTCCTCTTCCCCTCCTCCTGTTTCCCCTCTTCCCTTTCTCCTCCTCCCTTTCAGGTCTCCACTTTCCCCTCCTCCCCTTTCTCCTCCTCCCCATTCAGGTCTCCCCCTTCCCCTCCTCCCCATTCAGGTCTCCCCCTTCCCCCTCCTCCCCTTCTCCTCCTCCCCTTTCAGGTCTCCCCTTTCCCTCCCCCTTTCCCCTCCATCCCTTTCCCCTCTTCCCTTTCTCCTCCTCCCCGTTCTGGTTTCCCCTTTCCCTCTCTCTTTCCCCTCCTCCCCTTTCAGGTCTCCCTTTCCCCTCCTCCCCTTTTCCTGCCCTCTCCTCGCACTGTGGGGGGTGCAGCTCTCTCTCTCTCTCTCGGGGGGGTGCCTGGTGCCCACCTGGTGCACGGGGTGCCCGGCTGGCAGGCGCTGGGTGGCCACGGCCAGGGCCTCGG